>NW_027195867.1:0-127476 GCF_038502225.1 Cherax quadricarinatus | reverse complement strand
CATGCCATTAAGTGGAACCCTTTGTGTAATGTACAAAATTTTTTTTGGGAAACCAAATTGACTACCATTTTCATTACAACGTTTTTTTTTGGATTTTTTGGGTTATTTTATGCACTTGTTTATGTATTTTGTCTTTACAAAGGTTTATTGAATAAAATAAAAACACAAAGGATATTATTGATGAAATTTTTTTTGTTTATAATGATATAAGATTTGTTTTAATTAAGGTTTTTAAAAATTTTTTATTTTGTGTTCCCGGGGATGGGTCATAATGAATGGGGACAGACAAAATTTTTTAAAAACCGTTTCCAGTGATATATTGACAATTGAATTAAAATTTACTATGAAAGTAATGATAGGTAATCCAAATGTTTTTTTTAATGAATTTGATATTTTAAAAAAAAAAAATGTTTGGCTTTTAATTTTTTGTTATAATGTTATAGGTTTTTTTATGCTTTTATGATTTTTCTTCCATGTATGGTTTGGGGAAATACTAGTTGGCTTAGTTGAAATATCGGTTTGTTTTAAATATTTTAAAATGAAATTATGTTATGTTTTAAATTTTTGAAAATTGTTTAATAAAGGGAAATTTTTTATATATTTAATATTTTTTAATGACTTTTTAAATAAAAAAAAAAAAAAAAAACTCCCTAAACTTTTTTAAATTAAATCAGATCTTACTCCTAAACCAATATTATTTAAATAGTGACTATCTGTCCATTTAACTTGTTCACCATTATTTTTAATTGTAGCCCCTTTATATTTTTTTGCCCTTTTTATTTTAGTTTTTATATAACTACCTTAGATCATATATTCACAATTGTTAAAATAACGGGTCCCATTCTCAGGTGCTCATTTTTTTTGATTACCACTTTATTGTTCACCACAACTTATTTAGCCTGTTTTTTTAAAATTTTATAATTTTTAATTCAATTTTTAAAAAGAATTCCCTTTTAAAGTACTACCTACTATCATATTCCCAAGCTCCATTATTTGATCATCATTTTATTTGTTAAACCACAAATTATTTTAGTCCCTTTTTTATTGTCCCTTTATTTTAGCTTTAAAAAAAACCTTTTTCATTAATTTTTTCATTTGTTAAATAAATTTTCATTTTTTTTGCTTTTGAATATTTTTCTTTTTTTTACTTAATTTTAACTATAATTTTACTACAAACTTTTTGATTAAAAGCATTGATCCTGATACCAACCTCTTTTTTAATGACTTTAAATGATTCCCAAAAAAAGTTACTGTAATTCCACACAGCAGAACAACCCAAAAGGGACTTTCAGAGCCAACAACAACATAACTATCTTTTAACTACAAAACGATCTTTTTAAACAAGCATTATGGGTGACCCCCTAGCATTACTAAATTTTCCCGCATGCCAAAAATGTCCATTTTACACCCCAACTGAAACCTGGCCAAAGCCTGATACCACAGATGTCTATGCCATTCTGGTTACACAGCCCATCACAACTGAGGGCCCGACTAATGGGGGGGTAAAAGCCATATACTACCCAGACCAACGAATGATCACTAATACTTGCACAAGGGAAGAACATGGGGGGTAATAAAGCTAAATTCAAAAACCAAATACCTACAAAAACCCCCCTCACAGTGATAAACAAACTACAGAATCCCCCAGTCAAACATTGTTTAGCAAAACCTAGGGAAATATAATTTATGCACCAAAAAAAAAAAGATCATTTTCTACTTTTCAGGTATTTAAAAAACTCCCCCGGGGCCCGGATCCACATGTTACTGAATTCACAAACACAATGAGTAACTGCATGTTTACCAACAGTAAAAAAACCCTACAAGAGTTCAGAGACTAGTGTTTCCCATTTGAAAAACCCAAAACACCTACCCCCTTTAAAAAATCGGGCATAATTACTACCAAAGACCATCCCATTTTCCATAAAAACCCTTAAAATACCCCAAGACACTACAAAGCACCTTAGACTTCACAAAAGAGGCAGCCCTTTAAAAACTTCAAAACAGAAAAAATTTACGGGGCACTGAGCAAAAATTTTACAGATATTGAAAATGTTTTAATAATTTTCAAAAAGACCTACCTTTAATAAAAAATGCCCTAAAAACAAAAGATGGCAAAGACTAAAGTCCCCCTTTAAAACCACATTTCAAATCCATAAATAAAAACACCCAAGGAAAAAAAGGAATGGGGGCAAATAAAGACCAAACAAAAATTTCTCCAATCCTAACAGCCTGATAAGAAAGGCAAAAAATTGATTATGAGAAATTATCCAACTTACGAGGTGATAAAAAAAGACCGGGAAACCACCAGAAATTCTGGGAACAAAAAGATATCCCCTTAAAAGCAAAATAAAATTAGCAAATCAGATGAACCCCCAAACCCCACCAAACAGAAAACAGAAAAACAGACTCAAGGGGATTTTTTTCCCCAAATTTAGAAGGAAAAAACCTGCCAAAAATTACCCCGGTTTTCAGATACCCCCAAACCAAATGACACCTCATCAACCCCCAAACACACTATTCCTAGCTCCACTAACCCATACGATGTCCCCTTATTATCAACGCACTAAAAAACAAGGCTGAAAATTTAAATCCACCCCCCTTTATATACAAAAAGGTCAAAGTTTTTTATCACCAATCATTGCAACACTTTTTAAAAAACCTTTGAATCTCCACCTTCCCACAGTTCTCAAATGGGCAAGGGTCCCCCTAAACCAAAAAGGAGACCAAACAGATTTGGGAATAACTATAGGCCAATATCCAATTTACCCCCTCCCCTAAAAAATCTTAAAAAATTAATTCTTTAAACGAATCTACTCCACCCTTCCCCAAAACTTTCTAACCCCTCCTTTTGGATTCAGGCCAAAAAAAATATAATGATGTTTATTATAAAATGCTAGAACATATAAAACCCCTGCAAAGGGGAAAAAAGAAGTCCCACTGGGGACTTATTGACTTACGAATGTTTTTTGAACAGTTGATAATGACTTTTCCACGTAAAATTGTCGCACTATGGATAAGAGGGCACTTCAATTTTCCCCCGTCTTACCCCAGCAAAAGAACCCAAATTATGTGTACACAAAAGGGGGCAAACCCTTTTCCAAACCCAATTTTTTTTTTTTTTTTTTTTTTTTTTAAAAAAACGTCATATAAAAAATTTTAAATATAAAAAACTCCATCCTTCTTTAAAAAGGTATAAAAACATAATAATGAACATAATACACCTTATAAAGTATGCTGCAGCACATATCCGATTTTTAAATTAAGCCAACTAGTTTTTCCCCCTAAACCATAAGATGAAATATCATATAAAAGCATACAACAATACGTATAACATTATAAAAAAAATTTAAAAGCCTTAAACTTTTTTTTTTTTTTTTTTTTATAATTTAAAATATACAATACATTAAATAATCATAGGATTTTTTTATTATTACATTCATAGTAAGTATAATTAAAAATTGTTAAATTATATACACTAAAAACGGTTAAAAATATTCGTCCCCCCCTATTCATTATGAAATTTAGCCCAAGGTAACAAAGAATACACAAATTTTTCTGTTACCTTAATTAAAACCGTCTTATATACATTATAAAAAAAAGAGAAACTATTCATCAATAATATGCCTTAGTGTTTGTTTTTTATGTCAAAAAAACCCTTTTGTAAAGACATAAACATAAACAAGTATATAAAAAAAAATACCCAAAAAACGAACGATATGTAATGAAACTGGTATTTAAATTTTTACTTGACTTCTGCAAAGATACAAAAATATTCAGTACATTACAAAAAGGGGTTTCCCAAATTAATTAGCATGAGATAATTTAAATTGCCAAACAAGTAACATTATAAAATTACACCATTTTTATCACATATATACACAAACTTTGAGAGATTATGTACACATAATACAAAAATTGTTCCCTTATCTGGTCATATTCCAAAACATATCCCCGGAGCCCCCGCAAAAGGGTTATCAGGTATCATCCACATTTTTTTCCGGGAAAGTAAAAAAATGAAAAACTATATTTTACAAGTTGAAAAGGTGCTTTTTCATAACACCTGTCCTGCAGTTCATGAGTTTTTTTCAAAGACCCACTTTTAATCACCAATTTTAAAAACAAAATTAGTTTCCCAAACAATAGTTTTATATTTGTTTGAATAAAAATCAACCAAAAAAACGATCATACCACTTTTTATACAATAAACCACAATACCAATTGATGCCACCCCTTTACTCACACAAAATTCAAGAAGCCAGCCTCGTGTACCCCTTTTAAAGGGATTAACTCCCCCTAAATCCCTGACCTCATTGTCCTCGCTTTGGGCTGAGGACGCACTGGGGGAAACAGCCCTGCTTTCTCTGGTGCGCAACTTCCGTTTTCACCAAGATGGGGTGCCAGCTACCGAGGAGGAGCAACACCGTGGGGTTGACATTGTTGGGGCAATTTACCCCCCCAAAGAAGCTTGTTTTTTTACCAACGATTATTCGGGACACGTTTTGGATTGAAGTTGAAGAATTTCACGGGGAAAACTTTTTGGATTATCACAATCTTCATAAAGTTCCCCATGGAGGCATTGGGGAAAGGGCGGGACTCAGTACCAGGAGAAAAATCACCGTTTGTCTGGTCTGAGGTACGCCCGGGATGCCTCAAAAAATTACACCGGGTGGGGACCCCAACGCCCTTTCGAGGCAGACGATGGGGGATATCAGAGAAATTTAAAGATATGGTGAGGTGAAGGGTGGGAACTTTGGTCTGAAATGGACAGGGGAATTTGGGGAAGGGGTTTCCGGCCCGATCTTAAATCCCCAAAGGGATGTCTTTAAGAAGACCTTTCCATCGTATGTTGTCCTGGGGAAAGGACACAGCGGGGCCCGTGACCCACAGGGGACAACGAAAATTTTGCGAAAAAGGGGCGTTTTTTAAACCACATGGGGGCCGGGATGTGGAAAACAGCAGCGCCGCCCCTTTGGGGAACGAAAGAACACAGAGTCTCAGGGGGGAACTCTGCCAAGTTTTTGGGAGTGCAGCAGGGAAAGGTAATTGGGCGGACGGCGGAGGGGGGTTAAGAATTGTGTGACACTACCAGTGGTTTGATTTTCCCCGAAAGCCCGGAGTTGAGCAGCAGCCGGGGGGGTGGAGACCGGTGATCCACAGGATTATCTACCCCCTACAGGAGATGATTAAGTCTTTCCGGGACGTGCCTGCAGGGGAAACCCAGCTACAAACAGGAGAACGGGATGGTTGAAAAGGGGACTTGATTGAGCAGATTCCAGAGCCTCTGGGGTCAGACCCGGGCATTTTGGGTTGCTACAGGGGGGAAGCTGGGGGCCGGGCAATGGAAAACGATATGGAAATTGGGGGCACATCTAGAAAGGGGGCCCTGGGGGCCCTGCCGGTTTTGAGGATTTTTAAACACCACCCTAAGCGTACGGGGAAGAAGACGTGGGCGGGAGGATTAAAAGGGGCAGGGTAGTGCACAGGGGGAGGGGACAGGGGGGAAAGAGTGCACGGGAAAAAGACAGAAGCACAAAAAGTGGAAAAGACAGGACACAGAGACATAGAGGAAAGCCCCCCTTTTTCTGAATTTTTTAAGTGTCAACGAAAACGTGAAGGGCCCTTAGAGGAGGAAAACGAGAGGGTTTGGGAGGTTTTTTTTTAGGGCGTTTAACATTGATGTTTTTTTATTCAAGAACAAAATTTCAAGTATGGCAGAGAGTTGGGGGAAAAAAGGTTTTAGGAGGGAAGTTGGTAGTTCGGGGAAATTTAAAGGGGGGGTGGCAGTGGCAGGGGGAATCCACCCCATTCCAGGGCTAAATGGGAAGAGGGAGGGGGGAGGGGTGGAGGGGGGAAAGGGGATAGGGGGTGAGATTAGGTATGTTTTCTGGGGATATATCCCGGGCAGATAAAAATGGGTAAAGGTGCATTTTTTTGGGGGGGTTTTTTGCTTTTCTACAGCGGGTTTACCAAGGGTTTTTTATAATAGGTGGGGATTGGAATTTTTAATCAGGAAAAAGGGAAGTGGAGCCGAGGGGGCGGGGGTGTGTACTTGGGGGTATTGAGGGATTTGTTGGGGGATGCGGGGGTTTATGACATAGTCAGGGCGATGGGGAAAAGGGTAGAGCAAACGCTATGGGGGGTTATGGCCGGGTTTGGGATTATATATATAAACTCGAGATATAAACAGTGGGAAATGAACAATAAAAGGGGTTTTTCAACCAACGCCGTTTGGCAGAGATGGAGGGGAAAGGGGAGGGTTTCCCGGGGGTATGGGGTTATTGGAAAATGAATGAGGCTACTTCAGGGAGGGGGGGGGGGTTGTTTTTGGGGAATGGTGGGGGCAAATTCATGGGAGGCCCCAAACAAGGGGAGGATTTTTGAATGGGGGAGAAGACCCCAAATTGCAGATTAGGAGTATTACCAGCATAGGGGAAAGGGGATGAGGCGATGGAGGTATGGTTTACAGAAATATTTAGGGGGGGCAGCAAATGATTGTTATAAGGGGGGGGGGGCAGACATGGAGAAAAGGGGTTTTTAGGAAGATTGGGGGGATAAAAAAAATTTCCCCGTTTTGATGGGGATACGTGGGGGGGAAAGGGTTTTAAAGGGGGGTTTCTAGGGGGTGAAAAACCCGTCGGGATGTGTTTTTGAGGAGAATTAAAAAGGGCACAGAGAAAAGATTATGGGATTAGAGGTGGGGAAAGGGGTGGGGGGATATGGGTGGGGAATTTAGACCCCCGATGGAATGGAGAATTTATGGGGATTATTGGTTTGGGGAAAATTTTTAAGCAGAGGGAGGGAGGAGGGGGGGAGAGAGGGGAGAAGGAATTATATTTTGGGGGAGGAGGAGAGGCAAATAGATGGTAGGACCCAGTGAGGAGGAGGTGGGGGAGGTGAAAGGGGCTTATAAAAAAAGTGGGGGATTGAGGGAAATTTCCCTAATGTTTTTATATTACACATTGGGTTTTAAAGGAAGGAATGTCGGGCCCAGTTGTTTAACTGTATGAAGGAAAGAGGGGGTTTTGGGGGGAATCGAGGGGCAGGGGGGTAGTTTTTGGTCTAAAAGGGGGGGGGGAAGCCCTTTGGGGAGTTTTAGGCGATCTCCTTGTGTGCAGATTATAAAGTTTTTTTGGGTTTTAGGAAAACCGTAGGGAAAAAGGTGCTTGACCGAGTCCCATAGAGGTTTATGTGGGGTTCCAGGTTGAAGTATGCGTGAGGGGCAAGGAAGAATTAAGGATTTTGTGGAGGGTAGACAACGGGGGATCTTGGGGGTTGATTGGGGGGCAGGCTTTTCAGTGAGGTAGACATATGTTGTGGTGTATTTTTAAAAAAAAGGGGTTTTTGGGGAAGATTTAAAGGGGGGACTACTTTGTATACCCTGAAAAGGCCCGGGTGGGGAAGGAAAGTTAGGTTTTTGGGGCAGATTTGGGGGTGGGTTTAGGCAGGGGTTTCCCCTTTTTCTCAAACCCCTTTTCATGCATGCAGGACCCTTTATAGGGGTTATAGAGGAAGGAGTGGGAACAGGGAGAGGTGGGTCCTGGGAGATTTGGGATTTGGGGGGATGGGGTGAACCACAGTTTTGGGGGGAGGGGAAAAAAGGATTGGGGAATGTGGGACGTATAATAGAATTTTTTAAGGGGGCAGGGATGAGGGTTAATTTAGCAAAGTCAAAGATTTGGAAAACACGGGGGGGGGGGTTGGGGAACAGTATGGGTGGAAACGGGGGGATAGAATTTTAAAATATGTGGGTTGTGTATATGGCGGATGGGGGGGCAAAAGAGAATAAATTCCCAAAGGGAAATAGTGGGGGAGCGAAGGGAGGATGCGCGGGGGAGGCTGGGGGTGTAACAGCAGCAGAGGGTGGGTGGTAGTAAATCACTTGTGTACAGTAAAGTGTGGGGGGCAGGGAAAAATATCCCCCGGGGGTCGTGTGATATTCAGGAACTGGGGGGGTGGTTTTTAGGTATGTGGGGTTATGGGGAAACCTGGCCTACGGGGAAAGGGGGTGGGATGATGGGCGGGGAGGGTGGGGGTGGGCCCTTTTACCTTGGACACACGAGGAAGGCAGTGTATGTGAAGCAGCGATACTTGGGGTGGAGGGGGAGGGGGAGGGAAAGGGGGGGAGAGGCCCATGAAGGTGCAAAATGGTGGAAGGGAAAGGACCACTGGGGGGTGAAGATATGGGGGCGAAATTTGTTGGCAGTAAGGGGCAAAAAAAAGTAAGGGGAAATAGGCTTTGGGGGGACAGGTTGGAGGTACAGTGATACAGGGAGTAGCTCATACCCAATGTATGATTGAGGGGGATTTTGGGGAAAACCTTTGGAAGATCAGATTAAAGCCAAGGGTTCGTGAAGTGGTTTTTTTGGGTTTTTTATAATTTGGGTCAAGGTCAGTGCTATATAGAATGGGTTTTGTAGGTGCTGGCACTTTTTTGCATTGTGAGGGGGAAAAGGGGGGACGGCCATGCCATATATTTTTGGGGAAAAATTGGGTTTTGTAAGGGCATGGTTAGCGAGAGTTCTGGGGGGTTGGGGGCAGGAGGGGGGAGAAACATTTGACTTTGAGGGCTTTGCATTTTTATGTGGGGGGTTTCCGGGCATTCGGAGGGCAGGGTGTATGTTGTGGCAGATTTTTTTTACGTGTCTTGGTGCATGCGGGGGGGGTGGGGTGAATGTAGGGTGGGGGCTTTGGGGGTGTGTAAAGAAAAGATGCAGAAATAGGGTAAATATGGAGGTTTGGGGAAATAGTTTTCCCTTGGGTTATCGTAATCTGTCGGTAGGTGTAATGTTAGGTTGGGGTTTAGAGCTGGGTTTGGTTCTTTTTAAACTGGCATTCTTGTTTTTTTTTAAATAGGGGGAGGGTAAAAGGGGGAATAAAAGTGTGTGGTAGTGGGGCATATGGGTGTAAAGTCGTTTTGAAAAAAGGGGGGGTAGGGGTGAACTGGGGACATTTGGTTAAGAGGGCAGGGGTTTTAACTTTCGAGCCCAAAAAAAACTTGGATGGGAAAGGAAAAGTGAGTTTGTGTTTTTTTTTTTAATACAAAAAGGGATGGGGTCAGGGGATGGGCAGGGGTCTTTTAAAGGGCTTTTGCCAGGTTGGTTTTGTTAATGATTGAGGAAAAACTGCCCAGCATGTTTTATTAAGGCTGTTATATTGTGTAACTTAGTGGGACAGAGTAAGTCTGATATTTCCCGGAACATTGTTAATAAATATATATATCTTTTTGAACATAATAAGGAAAAAAAAAATTTTGTATTAAAATGAGGAGTTAAATTTCAGTGTACTGTTACCATATTTGTTTATTTTCCAAATTTGTCAAATAATTACTATCTATATATTGTTATAAGTTATTTATGTTATTCTTATTTTATACTTTTTAAAGGGAACAAATGTAAGGTGTTGGACGTCTATAAAGTGGTTTTTATTTTGCATTTTGGGAAAAAGGGGGGAAAAATAAAATTGGATATAACAAAATGTCTTTGGGATATATTTTACACTGTATTTGAAGTTTTTTAAAGGATTGTAAATTTTGTCAATATATGTATTAATTTAAAATTTCAAACCTGGGGTGATAATAATGTACACCTATTAGTGGGATTTTAAGATTGATATTATTATGCTTATTGTAATAAAATTTTGGGATTGATGAAATGTATAATCGGGGTTTTTAGTTTTGGAGAAAGAGAAAAAAAAGAAAGGGTGGGGGGGATATTTTGAAGCAAAAGATGAACCAGCTTTTTACCTGAGTTTACCTGGAGAGATTTCCCGGGGGGTAAACGCCCCGCGGGGTCTGAGCCCAAGGTTTCTGGGGGTTTTAGAGTTTGATCAACCAGGCGGGCCGGCTGCACGAAAACCAACATACGAGCCAAGGGGCCCTGATCCGGAACTGATTTTAGGTGCGGTCCAGTGCCAGCTTGAAGACTGCCGGGGGTCTGTTGGTAATCCTTATGTGTGCTGGGAGGCAGTTGAACAGCCCGGGGCCCCCCTGACACTTATTGATGGTCTCTAACGTGCTAGTACCCCCCCTGTTTTTCTTTGGGGGGATGGTGCACGTCTGCCAAGTCTTTGCTTTCGTAGGGGGTGATTTTGGGGCAAGTTCGGACTAGTCCTCTGGGATTTTGGTTATAATCATGTATCTTCTCCCTTCCGGGGAATAAAATTTTAGGAACCTCAAGCGCCCTTTAAAACTGAGGTGTTTTATTCCGTTTTTGCCGGGAAATTTCTTTTACATTTTCTAGGCGGCAATTTCCCCTTTTGCCAAAGGTGCTGTTAGGGGCAGAAAAATATTCCAGCCAAATAGAACAAGTGACCTGAAGAGTGTCATCATGGGTTTTGGCCTCCCTAGTTTTGAAGGTTCTCATTATCCATCCTGTCATTTTTCAAAGAGATATTGATACAATTTTTGGGGCCCTTGAAGGGAGACCCTTGCATACCCCCCAGGTTTTTGACTTTGTTTCGCTTCTATTTTGTGGCCAAAATTTTTGTTTTGTACTCTGATGAAGTTTTAAATTTTCCCTCATGTTTACCATTCGATAATTGAAATTTAAATGTTGAACTTCATATTGTTTTCGCAGTTCCCCGAAAGTTTTGGTTGATGTCTGCCTAAAAGTTTTGGCCCCCGCAAATGGAAGACACTGCTGCAGATTCCACGAAAAGGGAAGACAGGTGCTTGTTGAATCCTTGTCTATGTCGGATATAAGGATGGGGAAAAAGATGGGGCGATATTTCCCCTTTGGGAAAGGAGTTTTCACCGTAGCTCCCTCGGACCTTTACCTGTTGACGACTACCTTGGGGTTCTGTTAGTGAGGAAATTATAGATCCATCGACCGACTTTTCCTGTTATTCCTTTAGCACGCTTTTTTGGCGCTATTACGCCATGGTCACACTTGTCGAAGGTTTTTTGCAAAGTCTGTATATATTACATCTGCATTTTTTTTGTCTTCTGGGCTTTTGGGAATTTGTTAAAAAGGACCCCAAATAGTTAGACAGACAGGGGGTTTCCCGTTCAAAAAACCCATGTTCCCGGGGGTTGTGGAACTGAGGGTTTTTCAGATGGGGGGGGATTTGTTTTGTCCCCTTTTCAAAGTTTTTATGATATGGGATGTTAGTGCTTTTCCCCCGTAGTTTTTTGTTGTTGTTTTACTCCCCCCTTTGTGGAGGGGGGCCCATGTCTGTTGTTTTTAGAACCCGGGGGACGCCCTGGCCCATGCCCTTCCCCCAAGGAGGGAAAAAAGGCCGTGATGGGGGTTTTCTTCCCTTTTTGGAGGAACACGGGAGTTCATGAGTCTGGCCCGGGGCAGAGGCAGGGGCATTTTCATTTATCGCCTGTTGGGTCATTTGGGTCAGGATAACATCGGATAGGCTTGTGTTAACAAATTTTTTGGGGTTTTTCATAAAAATTATTTTGATTTTTCCGACTCTCAGTCTGGTTAGGGTTTGCTAAAAACTGAGTCATTTTTGGGATTTGGGAGTACCCTACCCTTTTCCCTTTTGTTTTATCTGTGTAGGACCCATCTTGTTTAAGTAGGGGCCCAATACTGGGCGTTGTTCTGGGATTTTGATTTGGCATGGGAGAAGAAATATTTTGGGTTTCTTTCGATTTCATTTAGGGGTTTTAGTTTTTCCCTTTCGGGATTCCTGACTCCTGGATTTTTTTTTAGCTTAAGTTCGATGCTTGCTTTTTCCCCTCTGTCCAGTGTCCCCTCAGGGTTTTTCCCAGATATATTGCCCTCTTTTTAGCCGCTTTTTTTGTTATTTTTTTCCGCCGTTTTGGGAAAGGGAGCCCTGTTTCTTTCGGGTTTTACATCTACTCCCCCTTTTTTAAGGAAGTTTGGGTACATCGAGTGCTACCAAAAGTTAATCTGTTCTAGGCATAAGTTGGGGTCTGTGTTGCTTAGTATATTTTCCCCAGCTTATATCGGTTAGACTTGCTTTACTTGGTCCCCCCTTCTTTTTTTTGTTTTGAAGTTGAATTTGGTGAATGCCCCGTGACTAATCTCATTATGTCGGTCTGGGGCCCCCGATACATGACGGGAACCCCAATTTTTTGGGATCTATATATTTTTTTTGGGAAGGGATATTTTTATTGATCATCATTGTTAGTGAAGATGGGGGTCTAGTGTATTCTCCGGGCTAGTAGGCTCTATTATTTGCTGGTTTAAATTGAATTTTTGGGAGAGATTTAAAAGCCGGGAGTGTGAGTTTTTTATCAGAGCTCCTTGGTTTTTAATTTCAAAAATATTATTTGCTATATTTTCCATTTTAGGTGCCTTAAGTTGAAATCCCCAGGGCAAGATGTTGGGGCAGGAGGGGAAGGTTTTTCCAAGAAAGTGGGCAATTTTTTTAAAAGCTGTTCCCCAAATTGCTTGGGGTGGGGGTTTCAAAAACCCCCCCGAAAGGGGTTGGAGACCATCACAAGACTGGGGTTTTTTTTTCGACCCTTTCTGCAAAAAATTCCACTACATCATTTGGGGGCATTTAGAGTTTTCAAAAAGGTTTACTTGCAAGACAGGCCAACCCCCCCCTTTTGCCTGTTCACTCTGTCACATCTATATAGGTTGTAACCTGGGATCCATATTTCGTTGTCCAAGTGATCCTTTATGTGGGTCTCAGTGAAAGCCGCGAACATTGCCTTTGCCTCTGCAAGCAGTCCACGGATGAAAAGGTATTTTGTTGTTTGTTGCTGGCTTTAGACCCTGTATATTTGCAAAGAAGAATGTTATCGGACTGGTGGTATTGTTGGTACTGGGGGGGGGATTTTTTTTCCGGCATTAGTATCTGTATCTGTTGGTTTGGAGTGGAGGCCATCGACTGTGGTTCCACTCCAGGAATGACTGGATTTGGTGTACGATTTCTGCCATTTCCTGCCAGTTTTTTTTCCTTCCTGGCACTAAAAAAACCTCTCCCTCTTGAGTGACTGTGGCTACCCAGGTTTTCCCATGGCCTGGATGTTTTGTATCTTTTTGTCCCCTTTAGATGGTATGCCTGGCAATTTAAGTTATAGCACAGTCTTTCCTGTACTGAAGAGGTACACAGTTTAGGGTGAAAAAGCTTACAGGAAGGGAGTTTGCATTTTCCTGTTTTCATATGGGCATGACATTTCCTAGGGTGGTCATAGTTGCACGTCCCATCTGTTTTTCCAGATTTCCCATGCCAGCAGATACCGAGTGCATAGTATGTGCACAGGCTTGGTTTCCGTTTGCCTTGGGTTTCTGTGACTGTATTCCCTGTTGGTGCATGTTTCCCTGTCTTACTTCTATCCTCCCTAGCACCAACAATGGAGCTCCCACCATTTGTTTTTGGTAATATATCCTCACTATTGCTAGTGGAGTCCTCTTGTTTGCTATTTCCTGCGGTATTTCTAGTTTGCAATATTGGTTTTATCTTATCTTTGACTACACTTGTTTCCCTACTATGGCTCCTGTCCCCTATGCGGTCATTCATATGTATTCCTTCCTGCGTATAATTCCCGACTACCTGGACAAAATCTCCAGCTTCACCATTACTGTCTCCCAGGACAGCATCTCCAGCTTCCCCATTACTGTCTCCCAGGACAGCATCTCCAGCTTCACCATTACTGTCTCCCAGGACAGCACCTCCAGCTTCACCATTACTGTCTCCCAGGACAGCACCTCCAGCTTCCCCATTACTGTCTCCCAGGACAGCACTATCAGCCCCCCATTTACTGACTACCAGGACATCATCTCCAGCCTTACAGTTTCTGACTACATGGCCAGTATCAAGGGCAGTACCATTCAGCCCGGACTTTTTATGTTCCCATCTGTTGTAGAAAGCTTCCAGGTTTTCTATGAAAGCAGCTTTGATGTTGACCTCTTTTAATACCCTTGTGATTTTAGTCCACAGATTTATCTCATTTGGGCATACCCAAAAACACTTCCCTGTTTTAATACTGCTTGTAGCTAGTTCTTGGATATCTGCACAAGGGGCGTGACACCAATTACCACAGAAATGACAATTTATGCATGTGGAAGCCCGTTTGTTTGACTGACCACAGACTACACACAGCTTCATAGTGATTTGAATGGTTTATTTACTGCAATTCTACTAGCAACCTCTTGAATATTCTATTAATAACCTGCTAGGTGGTGCACAACGAAACCGTTTGAAACCAGTCCAGGGTTCGGACCAGTCAAGGGTTCGGACCAGTCAAGGGTTCGACCAGTCAAGGGTTCGGACCAGTCTATCTGATCTGATCAGTGGGTCACTTATTTAAACCATACTGGTCGGTGATTTGAGCTAACACATGAAGGATCTACTGGAAATTATCTACCCGAGTAATATGTGATTTGATTGATACAAAAGTATAACTTGCGTGTTGAAGAGCCGGTGACTGCTGGCACTCCTACAACGACGAACGGTCGAGCCTCCACCTTTGTTTATCAATCGCTGTATCTAGCTTCTCTATTTTTTTTTTTTTTTTCCGTCTCCACCACAATAAATGCTATATTATCACTATAGTTGACTGGTGCAAATTTTGGAGGAAGGGCGCTTTTTCTGTAGTAATAATTGCTTCTCGTTGTGTATATTGCGACCGCTGGTAACTACAGGTTATATGAAACTCACAGTAACGTCTGGTATTTCAAGAAAAAGAAACTAATGAAAGTCACTCCACTTCACTAAGTACCATTATAATACTGGTTAGTTGCTACTACAACACTGTATTCTGCTATTCACTGGTATCACTAGATTATATGCGAGTACACTAGCAGGCCAGGAAGATTATTAAAAACAGCTGACCTGTGGTAAGTTTCTGGCGACTTCTGGCACCTGCCTCTATAGGCTTATCAGTATGTATTTAGAAAATGTAACAATTTTATTTTTCTGTGGCGGAGACGATAAGGGGTTCTTATATTCCCTTATGTTATTGTACTTTAATGTATTTTTAAATTCAATGACTGATGGAGGTTATGAGTGTTGACGGCAGACACAGTTACTAGGCATGTGGGGGGGGGGTGAAGAGTCAGCGGTAGTGTATTAAATCCACCACCGTGCACAATATTGATTGTTATCATGGGGTATATGAGGGTTAGGGTGTGGATTGGTTTCTTTGGTGGATGTGTGCCATCATGTTCAGACTTTTCTTGTATTATAGTCAGCCTTTTAGATGGCTGGATTGTGTTTATACATGTCAATGATGTCCTTAATGCTCTAATAAATGTATAAGAGATGTCAATGAGTATACTCAGGTGAAAGTGGTATGTTTTTCAAGGGGGGGGGAGTGTAAGCATTACTAGGTAGGACTATCGTTTTTATTATAAGACCATCTTTTCACGTGAAGCACGGTACATAAAAGTAATGTTTGATTGGAGTGCAGCAGCCAATTCTGATGTCATATATAAGTGCTTCTTCGGTATTTGTGTAGTCACTGCAGATTATCGTTTAACTGCTTGTATCTTGTTACATATTGATTATGTACCCATATAATTTTTGTACCTGAGTTTTAAATAAAATATAAAAAAAAACTCCCATAAATCCCTGACCTTGAATCTGCAATATCCCTTTGAAAATAAGAAAAACCATCTATTTCCCGTAATGTCTTTATTTCTCTGTTGTGTACCATAAAATATCGCTACCAGTGCTCTGATTCTCTCCCTCACAGATAAATGCCTATATACCCATGACGTATATACAAAATTCGTCACTAAATATCCGATTGCATTCTGTACCGGTGTTTCGACCCCCCCCCACATCTAAACTTAAAGCTCTTAAGACACTAAAACCCACCCCCACCCACCATTCTTAACACCTTACCAAACCACAACCTTACGTGTTCCAATCTCTTACAGAAATAAACTGCATGGAAGACCGTATCAGGATCTCCACACACACAACACAGCCCCCCCTCCTGCATGCGCCTATTCGCTAAAACTTCCCCGGACGGCAGTATATTATGTAAAAATTTAAACATTATCTCCCTGACCTTGGCTCGTAACCGTAATGCTTTTAAACGACCCCATATGTCCTTCCATGCATACATTGGATATATTCCCTCCACCTTAGCCACTACCTCCCTGCCCTCTACCAGTGCCAATTTGCCGATCTTGATCTTGCGTGGATCTTTTACATAAATTAACATCCTCAACATGTCCTCACATCTCTTTACATCCGTTCCGGTCAACCAACGTACCAAGTCCCGTCTTATCCAGGTCAAACCCGTGCCAGCCATTCTACCCTCTCTCAAGTAGCTATGCTTGACATACATGCCTAACATTCTATTATGCAGATTCATTAGCCCCAGGCCACCCCGGCCAACCGGAAGCGACACCACATCCCTCGTTAACCAATCACAACCTGAACCCCAAATATATCTATATACACGCGTTAACATACGCTTTTCATCATATGGATGTAATGGATAAATACATGCCACATGCCACAACTTACTGAACAAAATTACATTCACCACAATTGCACGCTGATGTATAGACAAGCCACCTTCCCTCAAACCTGTTAAACGACCTAAAACCCTCTCTACAGCCTCACTTGAATTCACCTTCCTCGCATCCTGTATGTTATCCCTATGCACAATCCCACACACCTTAATTTGATTTACTAAAGGCCAGCCTTCCCTCTGGCCTAATACCACACCCGCACAATCCCCCACCTCCATAAGCATTGATTTTTCCTTATTAACCGTCATTCCGGTTGCTTTCCAGAAACATTCCACCAATTCGCTCACTTTTCCTAAAACCTTGGCTCCATGAAATAAAACCGTAGTGTCGTCCACGTAACCTATAATTCCTGATTGTACCCCCACCCAACCTTGCTTGTCATCCTGTTGTACAATCCCCCTCACGGCTCTAAAAAACGGGTCCTGAATCAACGCAAAAAGAATTTGTGATATAGGACACCCCTGCCACAATCCCCTATGCATCCTAACAACTTTTCCCAATCTACCGTTTACCTGCACCCTAAACGTAGCCTGCTCGTACAAAACCTGTGCCCAACTAACAATTTCCTTTCCGAAACCTTGCCACTGCATAAACTTCCATAATGCATCTCTCTCCACGCAATCGTATGCAGCGTGCCAATCTAAAGCTAATATTCCACCCTTATTACCCCTCCCGCTTTCCTCAATGAACCTGCGAATAATTCCTTGTCCCACACACACATAGATGGTCCTGGCACACCATATTGTCCCTCGTCCAGAACTCTCTCCAAAACCCGTTTTATCCTATTTCCTAATAATTTCGCAAAAATTTTATAGTCACCACACATTAATGAAATTGCCCTATAATTATGTATATAATTCCCAGATTTGTTTTTCGGGACTAGAACAACCACCCCTGTTCTTTGTTGCTGTCCCATAATGCCACTACTTTTCATGGCATTAAATATCACCAAAAAATCGCGAATACAATCCCAATTGTCCTTGTAAAAATCACAAGGGATTCCGTCAATCCCCGGCGACTTCCCTACACTCATACCCTCCACAGCTACCCTAATCTCTTCTTCACTTATAGGTCCATTCAAAGCCAACCTGTCCATGTACTCTAGATTACAACGTACATATTCACCCATTTCTCCCAGCGCCCCCTTAGAAATCCCAGCATTTTTGTAATGCAATTCATACCATGCGTCTACAAAGGTATTCATAGCCTCCATTGACCGAAGGACCTGCCCCCTACTAAAGTCTCCCAATGACTCCTGAACCTCTAATCCCATTAATTCTGTCGCCTTACGGCTTCTGCCCTGCTCTCGCAAGACAAACGCCGAAGGACGGTCACCCCATAAAACCTCATCAATTCCACTTGCTATCCACGCCGCATCAAAAATACGATTGTGAAAGTCTCTAATTAAGCGTTTTAAATTTTCAATTTCAACCACCGGATACACTCCCCCACCCTTTGTATAACATGCTTGCAGTTGATTTTCAAGATAGTTCAAGAGCCCATACTGCATTCTCTTGTCTTCTTTTCCTTGCTGCTGATAAAAATTCCTCACCTTCACCTTACCGACAGTATCCCACCATTCGACTATATCAATTCCCTCCGGCCATTCAGCCCACCATCCTCTCCAAGCACTCACAAAATCTTCCCTCACACCTCTTTTGTGCATTAAACCCACATTCAACTTCCAGAAACCTCCGTAGCGCCTCGGTAATCCTACCCAGTCAACATCCGCCATAACACCTCTGTGATCAGAAAAGCTCACATTTAGCACACGTACACTCCTGACGCTGACACCTCTAGAAACGTATATGCGATCCAGTCTTGCCGCATACTCCCTTCTAACGAACGTATGCATGACCCCACCCACCTCATCCCCCCCCACATCCGTAACATTAACACTCCGCAAAAGGTCCCCTAAATATCCTGAAAAAAAACCTCTCCCTCTCGGTTCGACATCCTTGCGACGATCAATGCAATTCCAATCACCCCCAATAATCGTGATGACTGGCAGTGATCTTAAATGGTACACCAACATGTCCCTAAAAAACGCATTTTTTACACGCATGTCACCTTCCCCCGGTCCGTACACCCCCAGGAAGGCCACCCGTACCCCACCCCACACCCCATCAACCCTAACAACCCTCCCCTCCTCCCCTACCTCATATGTTTGCAAAGAAAACGGGCTAGCCTCTTTAACTAACACTGCTACACCACCTTTCAGTCTATTAGAACAGCCCATGTACAAAATATGTTCAGGAATCAGCAATTCACCTAAAGATTTATAATTGTGTTCTTGTAAGAATACAACATCAGGTACATAATTTTTTAACAAAACCTCCAAATACTTACGTTTTTCAACAGACCGTAACCCATTTATATTTAAAGTAAGACACTTGAACGTTTCATTGGAGGTTTACCCTTGGATACCTTGACATTCTTGGTTCCCTTGTGTGTATCTCCACTTCTTCCCCCCCCCCCCCCTGTGTCGTTCTCCTTGACATGCTGAACACATGTAGATTTGCCCTTGTCTCTACGAGTCACATCGCACCATGCTTTGTTCCCCGACCATTGTCCTGGTGTCAAAACATCTTGAGAGTCAGATATCACCGCCACTCTCTTACGAGAACTGCGGCCAGTATCCATCTCATCTTCAGAACTGTTGTTTCTATGAACTTCCACGACCACAACCTGATGTTCAGCAATATGCCCGGCGGATGCCCCGTCCTTCTCCTTCACACTTACATCCTCTAAACCACCGTGAAGCCCCTCAGATGTGGAAGCATCCAATAAAACATTCAGAACTTCTTGAATAGATTGCTCCACATCAACCTGAGTATGAACGAGATCTTCCTCTGTCGTCGCCGATACCACGCCCACGTCCTCCACTGCACCAGGGAGGGTTAGACATATCGGCGAGTCTTCAACCTCACCCTCTACCTCCTCACTCCATGATTTATGAGGCAATATATGTTGTTGTGTAGCAGCAGCATATGATCGCTGCTCCGTTGAAACATCAAACCGCCTTACTTCCGTCGTTTTATCACGTCTTGTAGGGCATTGCGCCGCCATATGGTCATACATCCCACAAAGCCTGCACGTACGCCTTTGTCCTGAGTACGTAACGTACACTTGCGTACGAAAGTCCTCCATAACCACATACGACGGAATAGGGTGCTTAAGGGACATTTTCAGGGAGAAAGACCCCTCCAGCATACCAACTAGAGGACCATCATGCCACTGTCCCATAGTTGCCATATGAACCGTGCCATAGCGTGCAAAAACATTCCTCAAATCACTCTCGTCCGCCTCAAAAGGAACGTTTCGTACCTTGATCCAGGTGTAAAAACGGGAGACGTCGTGAAGGCGAACAGTGACACCAGGATTAACAGTTTTGATCACATCCTGATAAGTGGCAACCATATTTTCGTAAGTACTATTTTGTCTGAATTTGACAAAAAGCCTCGAATTTCCGTTCAAAGAGACACCATAAAGATCTTCAGTATTGATACCATATGTATCTCGGAGTATCGCAGTAAGCAGTAGATGTGTATTCTGATTGTTGAACGAGCCTGTCACCAATTGAAGGCAGACGGTGTTGACTCGCCTACGTGCACCTTCCGCCATTGTGAGTGCACTGAGGAAAACTGCGCAGCAATCAACAGAGTCAGGAGCTACTGCGCAGCCTGTCCGTACGGCCCAAGAGCGATACGAACAATGTGCTTAGGATTATTGGTATTAGGATAAGGTTTCCCTTTGTGGAACTTGACAGGTGCACTGGGGTCTGTAGACATGGTATTCCTAGAGGTAATGGGTTGGCTGGTCTGCAGTTGGACAATTAGCTCTTGCAGTCCCACTCTTATTTCTTCCAACCTGAAGTAACCCTTGTGATATCTGTTAGATAACCACTCTATGGTCTTGTGGTTCAATTTATTCTGAATCAAGGCACTCAACCACTCTGCTCCCTCCAGATCATATTTATTACTCAAGGTCTTAAGAGTGCTTTCTAGTTTGATCCTAAATTGCTGTAAGCTGTTGCGGTTGTGATCTGGAGTCTTCAAACTAGCCAAATTAGCTACTAGGTCCAGCCTACTTTGCTCCAAGTTACCGTAAGTGACCTCCAACAAGTCAACTGCCTCACTATAGGAGTCATCTACATTTGGGAATGCTTGTATGAGAACATGCGCATCTCCCCTTACTTGTCCCTTTAAATAGCATAATTTGGTAACACTTGCAAGATCACTCCTATCATGTACGACTGCTTTAAAGATAGACCAAAACTCCTCCCAGTGTTCTCCCGGATTAAACACAGGCATACATAATTCTGGGAGTTTTGGTAGACGCCTCTGACTTTCCTTACTAGGTTGACCAACAACATTGTTTACACCCTTTACCTTCTCCAAAGCTTTAGTTTTGCAGGACACAATGTTGTCCTCCACTTCATAATCTTGATCCAGCAGCCGCTCCCTTTCAGCATCATCTGCACAATTCTCTAGCAGCTCTTTTTCATAGTCTTTAAACCACAATCTATATGACTCATGTCTATTTCCTAAGGCATCTAGGTGTAGCTTTAATTCATCAGGGTTTACCGTTTCTTGTCTCATTAACTCCATACACTTCTTGAATGATTTAGTAACATGACCCTTCTGAGCTTGTAGTGATGCTTTCTTTGCTTTGGCATCCATGGACTTGCAAGCCACACTAACTTCCTCAGACCCAGCCATGGTTAGGGAATTAATAATCACCCATTATACAACTTAAGTGGACACCTTGTGAGAGTAATTCTTGCACTTTACTCTTGTATAAATCCTAGCCACCCATGTGCTGGTAATTAATTGGGCTAATTATCCTCCACCACACGACCGATTAAATTTGTGCACCCTACACCCACTTCCTTCAATCAGTCACTTAATTATTAAGTAATTAATTCAATTAATTTTTTCACTGATTGCATCCGGTTCACGAAGGACCAACGGGCAGATATGGAAAATTTTCTAGGGTGCTTACCTGTATGTACCTCAACATTATATACATACCAGTAATCTCATTGGGAGACAACCATATGGTTTACCGTAGTCACCCCGTGTAGACATGTGAGAAAACTTGACCACCTCTGGTCACTACAGGTGGCCCTTTCGACCTCACAATCTTATCCATATCTATCCGAGACCAGTATGGATTGGATAGCACCCACAAGTACGGTGCTACTAATTAATTGTGGACTGTATATATTATATTAGTTTAGCTGAATGAAGGGGGGGGGGTAGGATACACATGGATACATCCATCAAGGAAAAACATTTGTACATAATCCCACCACTTACCAGATGTTCTCTGGTGGTCACTTGATGTAGCTGGATCACTCATAACCTATCCAATTACAACATAACCTAGCTGGCCAGCATGAGTCTGTTATAACTAAAAGGGTTACTTAACTGTGGGTGATTGATACTCCTTATTTCCTCCATTCACCATCTCATTTCGATGTCCTGCTACACCGACACGGTTCTCATTCCGGCAGCACGAGGTATCCATCGGTTTGTCCTGGTTTAGAAGTCGTGATTCCATAAATCTTCATTATCCCCGGTACGAGAGTCACACGTTCACTCAGAGCAGGACGCTCTATTTCACATCCCGCATTCTCTTAACTCAATGTTATTATCACTGATTACATTACCATTCACAAGACGATTTAACGTCTCATCACTATTATACAAATTAGAGGTCACTCCATTAAGATCTGAGGCCGATGAGCGAGGATTAACACACGGATATTTCCCCTGGACACACACCATGGCCGTGCACCTGCCACCCCGTCGAACATTATTCACTAATTTTACCACCCCTTTACGGTGGTCCTGTAAATCAGGTTCCCTCACTCTTCACTAGGGACAGTCACGACACTTCCTATTATGAATTGAGGCCTATATTGATCCTTAGGCCCCCGTGAACGCCAGTTTCCTCATTCCTGGTTTTTCTCAGCCTCCTCACCCATTCAAAACACTCCCGCCCCCCCATGGCCCGAGTCGCCCCAAACCCCCACACATCCGCGCATGCGCAAAGGGAACTCTTGGTTCTACTCTATTTTCAAATACATTTTTGACTCATATCGACACATTAAACACCTATTAGGCGCTATAGCTTCGGAAAATCAAAAATTTTCCACAAATTACCCGACACAAAATACCCGACACAAAATACCCGACACAAAATACCCGACACAAATTACCCGACACAAATTACCCGACACAAATTACCCGACACAAATTACCCGACACAAATTACCCGACACAAAATACCCGACACAAAATACCCGACACAAAATACCCGACACAAAATACCCGACACAAAATACCCGACACAAAATACCCGACACAAAATACCCGACACAAAATACCCGACACAAAATACCCGACACAAAATACCCGACACAAAATACCCGACACAAAATACCCGACACAAAATACCCGACACAAAATACCCGACACAAAATACCCGACACAAAATACCCGACACAAAATACCCGACACAAAATACCCGACACAAAATACCCGACACAAAATACCCGACACAAAATACCCGACACAAAATACCCGACACAAAATACCCGACACAAAATACCCGACACAAAATACCCGACACAAAATACCCGACACAAAAAACCCGACAAATTACCCGACACAAATTACCCGACACAAATTACCCGACACAAATTACCCGACACAAATTACCCGACACAAATTACCCGACACAAATTACCCGACACAAATTACCCGACACAAATTACCCGACACAAATTACCCGACACAAAATACCCGACACAAAATACCCGACACAAAATACCCGACACAAAATACCCGACACAAAATACCCGACACAAAATACCCGACACAAAATACCCGACACAAAATACCCGACACAAAATACCCGACACAAAATACCCGACACAAAATACCCGACACAAAATACCCGACACAAAATACCCGACACAAAATACCCGACACAAAATACCCGACACAAAATACCTGACACAAAATACCTGACACAAAAGGATTACACCTGTGGAAAATTTTATAGGGTGCTTACCTGTATGTACCTCAACATTATATACATACAAGTAATCTCATAGGGAGACAACCATATTGTTTACCGTAGTCACCCCGTGTAGACATGTGAGAAAACTTAACCACCTCTGGTCACTACAGGTGGCCCCTCGACCCTCACAATCTTGTCCACATCTATCCGAGACCAGTATAAATTGGGTAGCACCCTCAAGCACGGCGCAATTAATTGTGGACTGTATAGATTATATTAGTTTAACTGAATGAAGGAAGGGGGGGTAGGATACACATGGATACATCCATCAAGGAAAATCATTTGTACATAATCCCACCACTTACCAGATGTTCTCTGGTGGTCACTTGATGTAGCTGGATCACACATAACCTATCCAATTACAATATACCTAACTGGCCAGTATCAGTCTGTTATAACTAGAAGGGTTACTTAACTGTGGGTGATTGATACTCCTTATTTCCTCCATTCACCATCTCATTTCGACGTCCCGCCACACCGAAACGGTTCTTATTCCAGCAGGACGAGGTATCCGTTGGTTTGTGCCGGTTTAGAAGTCGTGATACCATAAAGCTTCACTATCCTCGGTACGAGAATCACGCGTTCACTCGGAGCAGGGCGATCTATTTCACATCCCGCATTCTCTTAACTCAATGTTATTATCACTGATTACATTACCATTCACAAGACGATTTAACGTCTCATAATTATTATACACATTAGAGGTCACTCCATTAAGATCTGAGGCCGATGAGTGAGGATTAACACACGGGTATTTCCCCTGGACACACACAATGGCCGCGCACCAGTCACACCCCGGTCGAACATTATTCACTAATTTTACAACCTTTTTACGGTGGTCCCGTAAATCCCGTTCCCTCACTCTTCACCAGGAACAGTTACGACACTTCCTATTATGAAATGAGGCCTATATTAATCCTTAGGCCGCCGTGAATGCCAATTTCCTGGTTCCATGCTTTCCCAGCCTCCTCACCACATTCAAAACACTGCCGCCTCCACCATGCCCCGAGTCGACCTCTCCCCCGCACGTCCGCGCATGCTCAAAGGGAACTCTTGGTTCTATCCTATTGTCAAATACATTTTTAACTCATATCGACACATTAAACACCTATTAGGCGCTATAGCTTCGGAAAATCAAAAATTTTCCACAGCACCTATATATTCGCAAGATATTGCTGTATATCATACAACAATAACTTACGGCAAGAACAGCTACAAATAAACACAGTAACAGGGTCGTGAACTGAAATATTTACACATTCATCATTCAAAACATTACATATATATAAAATTTACATATAACATGACATATGACCTTACTTATCCCTAACAATACAGCTTTACATACACTATAATACGAATATAACATAAAAAGAAAACAACTTATATTTTTAAAAACCGAAGGCACTGTGGAAAATATTTAATTTTCGAAGCCATAATGTCTAGTAAGTGATTAATGGGCTGATTTGGGTCAAAATGTATTTGAAAACGGAATAGAACCAACCGGGTTCGCCCTGCGCCTGCGCGGATGTGCGGGGGGGATACAGGTCGAGACTGGGCATGGAGAGATGGCAGTGTTTTGAATGGAGTTAAGAGGCTGTGATAACATGGGACCACGAAATTGGCATTCACGGCGGCCTATGGATTAATATAGGCCTCACTTCATAATAGGAAGTGTCGTGACTGTTCCTGGTGAAGAGTGAGGTAATGTGATTGACGGCACCGCTGTAATAAGTGGTAAAATTAGTGAATAATGGTAGGACCGGGGTGACTGGTGCGCCGCCATGAAATGTGTCCAGGGAAAATTACCCACGAGTTAATCCTCACTCATCGATCTCAGCGTGTCATCGTGCCTCGTTGTGCTCCGGGTTTTCTCGTGTTTTCACGGTCGCTCTTACGTGCTAGAACTTTAATTTGTGCCATCAATCCTATACGATACATCCCTCTAGCTCCTGGAACCAATCTTGGGCAGAAAACATTATATACCGAGTCAAAAAAGGAGAATTAGTGTGCACTACCTAGCAGAGTTTACTGCCAGAGGGGAATCATAGGCCTAGTGTGCCGTGTGCAAAATAATAATAGAACTTTTCCTTGTCAGAGGAAAGAAAGTCTCCCTGATAACATTGTGTATACACAGTGTATAGTGTATACTACAGTGGCTCCCTAGTAAATAGATAAAGGCTAAAGTGTCATTTGAAAACAGGTGAATTTGTAAATGAAGTGATAAGCCTATAGAGGCAGTGCCAAAAGTCGCCAGAATCATACCACAGTGGTCAGCTGTTTTATTAATCTTCCTGGCCTGCTAGTGTATCTCTCATATAATCTTCCTGGCCTGCTAGTGTACCTCACATCTTCCTGGCCTGCTAGTGTACCTCGCATATAATCTTCCTGGTCTGCTAGTTTACCTCACATATAATCTTCCTGGCCTGCTAGTGTACCTCGCATATAATCTTCCTGGTCTGCTAGTTTACCTCACATATAATCTTCCTGGCCTGCTAGTGTACCTCGCATATAATCTTCCTGGTCTGCTAGTGTACCTCGCATATAATCTTCCTGGCCTGCTAGTGTACCTCGCATATAATCTTCCTGGTCTGCTAGTGTACCTCGCATATAATCTTCCTGGCCTGCTAGTGTACCTCGCATATAATCTTCCTGGCCTGCTAGTGTACCTCGCATATAATCTTCCTGGTCTGCTAGTGTACCTCACATATAATCTTCCTGGCCTGCTAGTGTACCTCACATATAATCTTCCTGGTCTGCTAATGTACCTCGCATATAATCTTCCTGGCCTGCTAGTGTACTTGCATATAATCTAGTGATACCAGTGAATAGCAGAATACAGTGTTGTAGTAGCAACTAACCAGTATTATAATGGTACTTAGTGGAGTGGAGTGACTTTCATTAGTTTCTTTTTTCTTGAGATACCAGACGTATACTGTGAATTTCATATAACCTGTAGTTACCAGCGGTCGCAATATACACAACGAGAAGCAATTATTACTACAGAAAAAGCCTCCTTCCTCCAAAATTTACACTAGTCAACTATAGTGATATAGCAATTACTGTGGTGGAGACTAAAAAAAAACTAGAAAAGCTAGATACAGCGATTGATAATATGTTGCATACAGGGCCACTACTTAAGCCTGTTTAGCCCTTTCTTGCAACAAATAAACAGGATTGAATATCCTGTTCTAGATGAAATCATTCAAGGGTTCAGTAGTAAACAATCACAATGTTTCTTTCCGGTTTTTTATTAAGTTCCTTAATAAACCATAGAAGGGTTTTATATTAACTTTAAAAAGGTCGCACCATAAAACAGAGTACTCATAAAATTTACACTTAAGTTCACTTAAAAGATAATACACAGTATTATCTTGATTATAGTACTGAACTGCTCTAGTATCATAACACCTTCTCTTCACATAATAACACTTTACTTAACTCAATCCAAATGAGACAGAAGACGTAACACTTGAATAATAATTCACACTTATTCAACTTTCATAATATACTAAGTGAGATTAGGAATATTTTACACTTAAAAGAATTTTGAGGCGAGTCTGTCTCCCATGACTTTTTCACCGTCCTCTTTGAACCAATACTGCTTAAATTCACTCCTAGTAGAGCTAGGGACAATCACCAGCGTCTCCAAAACAGCAACACATACTTCGTCCGAGACGTTTCTGTCAGATACCGTCCGAGGTACTGGAGGGTCACTAGAGAACCTCATGTGGGACCAGAAGTTTAAATCCAGGAATCAGGGAGCTTCCCTCACGAGAGGTGAGGAAGGTAAGAACTGAACTCTGTGAGGCTTTACCAGCCCACTTTGCCTCGGTCGGAGCAGGGGTCGAGCAGCTCAAAACACCTACTGGTGCTTGACCAGGTAACCAGCAGTTGACACTAATTAAATGACCTACCTAAATACAAAGCTAAGTAATACGACCAGATAATATTATAAAGTCGAGTAAATCCATTTTAGCTACTAATGGAATTACTCCTGAATATAATATTAAGTGAAATAGCAAAAATAACATGTAATAGTATACCATTGTGATAAGAAGAAAATGAACAAAATGAACAAAAGGGTGTAACAATAAACAAGGGTTGAGGCTCGACCGTTCGTCACTGTAGGAGTTGCCAGCAATCATCGGTTCTTCAACATGCAAGTTATACTTTTGTATCAATCAAATCACACATTACTCGGGTAGATAATTTCCAGTAGATCCTTCATGTGTTAGCCCAAATCACCGACCAGCATGTTTTAAATAAGTGACCCACTGATCAGATCAGACTGGCTCCGAACCCTCGACTGGTCCGAACAATTGACTGGTTTCAAACGGATTCGTTGTGCAGATACCCAAGAACAAGCTACAAGCAGAATTAATTTAAAACAGGGAAGTGTTTTTGGGTATGCCCAAATGAGATAAATCTGTGGACTAAAATCACAAGGGTATTAAAAGAGGATAACATCAAAGCTGCTTTCATAGACAACCTAGAAGCTTTCCATAACAGATGGGAACATAAAAAGTCTGGGCTGAATGGTACTGCCCTTGATACTGGCCATGTAGTCAGAAACTGTAAGACTGGAGGTGATGTCCTGGTAGTCAGTAAATGTGGGGCTGATACTGCTGTCCTGGGAGACAGTAATGGTGAAGCTGGAGGTGCTGTCCTGGGAGACAGTAATGGTTAAGCTGGAGGTGCTGTCCTGGGAGACAGTAATGGTTAAGCTGGAGGTGCTGTCCTGGGAGACAGTAATGGTGAAGATGGAGATTTTGTCCAGGTAGTCGGGAATTATACACAGAATGGAATGCATATAAATGACCTCATAGAGGACAGGACCTGTAGTGGGGAAACAAGTGTAGTCAAAGATAAGATAAAACCAATGTTGCAAACTAGAAATACCACAGGAAATACCACAGGACTCCACTAGCAATAGTGAGGATATATTACCAAAAACAACTGGTGGGAGCTCCATTGTTGGTGCTAGGGAGGATAGGAATAAGACAGGTAAACATGCACCAACAGGGAATGCAGTCACAGAAACCCAAGGCAAACTGAAACCAAGCCTGTGCACATACTATGCACTTGGTATCTGCAGACATGGGAAATCTGGAAAAACAGACGGGACATGCAACTATGACCACCCTAGAAAATGCCGTGCCCATATAATAACAGGAAAATGCAAACTCCCTTCCTGTAAGCTTTTTCACCCTAAAATGTGTACCTCTTCAGTACAGGAAAGACTGCTATAACTTAAATTGCCAGGCACACCATCTAAAGGGGACAAAAAGATACAAAACATCCAGGCCATGGGAAAACCTGGGTAGCCACAGCCACTCAGGAAGGAAAAAAAACTGGCAGGAAATGGCAGAAATCGTACACTAAATCCAGTCATTCTTGGAGTGGAACCACAGTCGATGGCCTCCATTCCAAACCAACAGATACAGATCCTAATGCCGAAAAAAAAATCCCCCCCCCAGTACCAACAATACCACCAGTCCGATGACATTCTTCTTTGCAAATATACAGGGTCTAAAGCCAGCAACAAACAACAAAATACCTTTCATCCGTGGACTGCTTGCAGAGGCAAAGGGCAATGTTCGCGGCCTTAACTGAGACCCACATAAAGGATCACTTGGACAACGAAATATGGAACCCAGGTTACAACCTATACAGATGTGACAGAGTGAACAGGCAAAAGGGAAGGGGGGGTTGGCTGGTACATTGCAGAGTCACTTGTTTGCAGAGAACTGCATAATGCCTCAAATGATGTAGTGGAAGTTTTAGCAGTAAAGATCGAGAACCAAAACCTAGTTATTGTGGTAGTCTACAATCCTCCGGATGCAACATCCTAGCAATTCCAGGAACAGCTGTTAAAAATTGACCACTGTCTGGAAAATCTTCCAGCTCCTGCACCCAACATCTTGCTCCTGGGGGATTTCAACTTAAGGCACCTAAAATGGAGGAATATAGCAAATATTATTGCAGTAATAATAACACTAGGAGGCAGCTCTGATGAAAACTCACACTCACGCGAGTTTTTAAATCTCTGGACAAAATTCAATTTAAACCAGCAAATAATAGAGCCTACTAGACTGGAGAATACACTAGACCTCATTTTTACTAACAATGATGATCTGATTAGAAATGTCACCATATCAAAAACAATATACTCAGATCACAACATAATTGAAGTTCAAACATGTATGCGCGGAGCCCCAGACCGACATAATGAGATTAGTCACGAGGGAGCATTCATCAAATTCAACTTCAATAACAAAAACATAAAGTGGGACCAAGTAAACCAAGTCCTAACCGATATAACCTGGGAAGATATACTAAACAACACAGACCCCAACTTATGCCTAGAACAGATTAACTTGGTGACACTCGATGAATGCACAAGACTTATTCCTCTAAGAAAAAGGAGGAGTAGATGTAAAATAGAAAGAGACAGGCGCTCCCTTTACAGGTGACGGAAAAGAATAACAGAGCGGCTAAAAGAGGTCAATATATCTGAAAAGCGTAGGGAGACACTGGTCAGAGAAATAGCAAGCATCGAACTTAAGCTAAAGGAATCTTATAGGAGTCAGGAATCGTGGGAAGAACTAAAAGCCATAAATGAAATCGAAAGAAACCCAAAGTATTTCTTCTCCTATGCCAAATCAAAGTCGAGAACAACGTCCAGTATTGGGCCCCTACTTAAACAAGATGGGTCCTACACAGATGACAGCAAGGAAATGAGTGAGCTACTCAAGTCCCAGTATGACTCAGTTTTTAGCAACCAGCTAACCAGACTGAGAGTCGAAGATCAAAATGGATTTTTTTTGAGAGAGCCACAGAATTTGGTTAACACAAGCCTATCTGATGTCATCCTGACGCCAAATGACTTCGAACAGGCGATAAATGACATGCCCATGCACTCTGCCCCAGGGCCAGACTCATGGAACTCCGTGTTCATCAAGAACTGCAAGAAGCCCCTATCACGAGCCTTTACCATCCTATGGAGAGGGAGCATGGACACGGGGGTCATCCCACAGTTACTAAAAACAACAGACATAGCCCCACTCCACAAAGGGGGCAGTAAAGCAACAGCAAAGAACTACAGACCGATAGCACTAACATCCCATATCATAAAAATCTTTGAAAGGGTCCTAAGAAGCAAGATCACCACCCATCTAGAAACCCATCAGTTACACAACCCAGGGCAACATGGGTTTAGAACAGGTCGCTCCTGTCTGTCACAACTATTGGATCACTACGACAAGGTCCTAAATGCACTAGAAGACAAAAAGAATGCAGATGTAATATATACAGACTTTGCAAAAGCCTTCGACAAGTGTGACCATGGCGTAATAGCGCACAAAATGCGTGCTAAAAGAATAACAGGAAAAGTCGGTCGAGGGATCTATAATTTCCTCACTAACAGAACACGCAGAGTAGTAGTCAATAGAGTAAAGTTCGAGGCAGCTACGGTGAAAAGCTCTGTTCCACAAGGCACAGTACTCGCTCCCATCTTGTTCCTCATCCTCATATCTGACATAGACAAGGATGTCATCCACAGCACCGTGTCTTCATTTACAGATGACACCCGAATCTGCATGACAGTGTCTTCCATTGCAGACACTGCAAAGCTCCAGGCGGACATCAACCAAATCTTTCAGTGGGCTGCAGAAAACAATATAACGTTCAACGATGAGAAAATCCAATTACTCAGATATGGTAAACACGAGGAAATTAAATCTTCATCCGAGTAGAAAACGAATTCTGGCCAGAGAATAGAGCGACACACCAACGTCAAAGACATGGGAGTGATCATGTCGGAGGATCTCACCTTCAAGGATCATAACATTGTATCAATCGCATCTGCTAGAAAAATGACAGGATGGATAATGAGAACCTTCAAAACTAGGGACGCCAAGCTCATGATGACACTCTTCAGGTCACTTGTTCTATCTAGGCTGGAATATTGCTGCACACTAACAGCACCTTTCAAGGCAGGTGAAATTGCTGACCTAGAAAATGTACAGAGATCCTTCACGGCGCGCATAACGGAGATAAAACACCTCAATTACTAGGAGCGCTTGAGGTTCCTGAACCTGTATTCCCTGGAACGCAGGCGGGAGAGATACATGATTATATACACCTGGAAAATCCTAGGGGGACTAGTACCGAACTTGCACACGAAAATCACTCACTACGAAAGCAAAAGACTTGGCAGACGATGCACCATCCCCCCAATGAAAAGCAGGGGTGTCACTAGCACGTTAAGAGACCATACAGTAAGTGTCAGGGGCCCGAGACTATTCAACGGCCTCCCAGCATACATAAGGGGATTACCAACAGACCCCTGGCAATCAAGCTGGCACTGGACAAGCACCTAAAGTCGGTTCATGACCAGCCGGGCTGTGGCTCGTACGTTGGTTTGCGTGCAGCCAGCAGTAACAGCCTGGTTGATCAAGCTCTGGTCCACCAACAGGCCTGGTCACAGACTGGGCCGTGGGGGCGTTTACCCCCGGAACTCTCTCCAGGTAAACTCCAGTTAGCATGGTGTTAGGTATGTTATCCACCCAGGATAAGGATAACCTGTGGTCAAGAGTCTTATCCACCCAGGATAACGTGTAGTCAAGAGTGTTATCCACTCAGGATAACCTGGGGTTAGGTATGTTATCCTCCCAGGATAACCAGGGGTTAGGCATGTTATCCACCCAGGAATACCTGGGGTTAGGTATGTTATCCTCCCAGGATAACCAGTGGTCAAGAGTGTTATCCACCCAGGATAGCCTGAGGACAAGAGTGTTATCCACCCAGCATAACTTGGGGTTAGGAATGTTATCCACAATGGATAACCTGTGGTCAAGAGTGTTATCCACCCAGGATAACCAGGGGTTAGGTATGTTATACACCCAGGATAACCTGTGGTCAAGAGTGTTATCCACTCAGGATAACCAGGGGTTAGGTATGTTATCCACCCAGGATAACCTGTGGTCAAGAGTGTTATCCACTCAGGATAACCTGTGGTCAAGAGTGTTACCCACCCAGGATAACCAGGGGTTAGGTATGTTATCCACCCAGGATAACCTGTGATCAAGAGTGTTATCCAACCAGGATAACCTGAGGTTGGGTATGTTATCCTCCCAGGATAACCAGGGGTTAGGCATGTTACCCACCCAGGATAACCAGGGGTTAGGAATGTTATCCACCCAGGATAACCTGTGATCAAGAGTGTTATCCAACCAGGATAACCTGGGGTTAGGTATGTTATCCACCATGGATAACCTGGGGTTAGGTACGTTATCCACCCAGGATAACCAGGGGTTAGGCATGTTATCCACCCAGGATAACCTGGGGTTAGGTATGTTATCCTTCCAGGATAACATGTGGTCAAGAGTGTTATCCACCCAGGATAACCAGAGGACAAGAGTGTTATCCACCCAGGATAACTTGTGGTTAGGAATGTTATCCACCCAGGATAACCTGTGGTCAAGAGTGTTATCCACCCAGGATAACCAGAGGACAAGAGTGTTATCCACCCAGTATAACCTGGGGTTAGGTATGTTATCCTCCCATGATAACCTGTGGTCAAGAGTGTTACCCACCCAGGATAACCTGGGGTTAGGTATGTTATCCACCCAGGATAACCTGTGGCCAAGAGTGTTCTCCAAACAGGATAACCTGGGTTAGGTATGTTATCCACCCAAGATAACCTGGGGTTAGGTATGTTATCCACCCAGGATAACCTAGTGTTAGGAATGCTATCCACCCAGGATAACCTAGTGTTAGGAATGCTATCCACCCAGGATAACCTGGGGTTAGGTATGTCATCCACCCAGGATAACCTGTTGTCAAGAGTGTTATCCACCCTGGATAACCTGGGGTTAGGTATGTCATCCACCCACGATAACCTGTTGTCAAGAGTGTTATCCACCCAGGATAACCTGGGGTTATATATGTTATCCACCCAGGATAACCTGTGGTTAGGTATGTTATCCACCAACGATAACCTGGGGTTAGGTATATTATCCACCCAGGATAACCTGTGGTCAAGAGTGTTATCCACCCAGGATAACCTGTGGTCAAAAGTGTTACCCACCTAGGATACCTGGAGTTTACCTTGAGAGAGTTCCGGGGGTCAACGCCCCCGCGGCCCGGTCTGTGACCAGGCCTCCTGGTGGATCAGAGCCTGACCAACCAGGCTGTTACTGCTGGCTGCACGCAAACCAACGTACGAGCCACAGCCCGGCTGGTCAGGTACCGACATTAGATGCTTGTCCAGTGCCAGCTTGAAGACTGAGAGGGGTCTGTTGGTAATCCCCCTTATGTATGCTGGGAGGCAGTTGAACAGTCTCGGGCCCCTGACACTTATTGTATGGTCTCTTAACGTGCTAGTGACACCCCTGCTTTTCATTGGGGGGATGTTGCATCGTCTGCCAAGTCTTTTGCTTTCGTAGTGAGTGATTTTCGTGTGCAAGTTCGGTACTAGTCCCTCTAGGATTTTCCATGTGTATATAATCATGCATCTCTCCCTCCTGCGTTCCAGGGAATACAGGTTTAGGAACCTCAAGCGCTCCCAGTAATTGAGGTGTTTTATCTCCGTTATGCGCGCCGTGAAAGTTCTCTGTACATTTTCTAGGTCAGCAATTTCACCTGCCTTGAAAGGTGCTGTTAGTGTGCAGCAATATTCCAGCCTAGATAGAACAAGTGACCTGAAGCGTGTCATTATGGGCTTGGTTGTTTAGTTTAATATGTTTATTATGCACCCCATACCCATCCTTACAGAGGTACATAATTGGTCCAGGGACTGGACTCCAAAGTTTTGATAGCTGAGCAAGTTACAGAGGTAATGAACTCACAATTTACAAAGGTAATGAACTCACAATTTACAAAGGTAATGAACTCCAGGTAAGTCTGGTCACAATCATGACAAGTTACAAAGGTATTTACAGATTACAGAGGTACGTAATGGGTCCAGGGACTGGGCCCCCAAAGTTTTGATAGCTGAACTAGGTACAAAGGTAATGAGCTCACAAGTTACAAAGGTAATGAATTCTGTAGAATGGTTACTTACGTTTATACTTTGGCTACAATCATGAACAAATTATAGAGTAATGAGCAATTCACACTTCCACACCCGGTCACAACTGTAATGAGTTATTGGTGCAAATATTTGTTGAGTCACACACACACCACACACACACACACACACACACACTTTAGTTTAATATCTTTATGCACCCCATACCCATCCTGTGGGCTTGGCATTCCTAATTTTGAAGGTTCTCATTATCCATCCTGTCATTTTTCTAGCAGATGCGATTGATACAATGTTATGGTCCTTGAAGGTGAGATCCTCCGACATGATCACTCCCAGGTCTTTGACGTTGGTGTTTCGCTCTATTTTGTGGCCAGAATTTGTTTTGTACTCTGATGAAGATTTAATTTCCTCGTGTTTACCATATCTGGGAATTAGGTATGTTATCCACCCTGGATAACCTGTGGACAAGAGTGTTATCCACCCAGGATAACCTGTGGTCAAAAGTGTTATCCACCCAGGAAAACCAGGATTTAGGTAAGTTATACACCCAGGATAACCTGTGGTCAAGAGTGTTATCCAACCAGGATAACCTGTGGTCAAGAGTGTTATCCACCCAGGATTATCTGTGGTCAAGAGTGTTATCCACCCAGGATAACCTGTGGTCAAGAGAGTTATCCACCCAGGATAACCTGTGGTCAAGAGTGTTATCCACCCAGGAAAACCTGGATTTGGGTAAGTTATACACCCAGGATAATCTGTGGTAAAGAGTGTTATCAAGAGTGTTATCCACCAGGATAACCTGTCAAGAGTGTTATCCACCCAGTCCACCCAGGATAACCTGTGTTGTGGTCATCCACCCAGGATAACCTGTGGTCAAGAGGGGTCAAGAGTTATCCACCCAGGATAACCTGTGGTCAAGAGTGTTATCCACCCAGGATAACCTGTGGTCAAGAGTGTTATCCACCCAGGATAACCTGTGGTCAAGAGTGTTATCCACCCAGGATAACCTGGGGTCAAGAGTGTTATCCACCCAGGATAACCTGTGGTCAAGAGGGTTATCTACCCAGGATAACAAGAGGGTTATCTACCCAGGATAACAAGAGAGTTATCTACCCAGGATAACAAGAGGGTTATCTACCCAGGATAACAAGAGAGTTATCTACCCAGGATAACAAGAGAGTTATCTACCCAGGATAACAAGAGAGTTATCTACCCAGGATAACCTGGGGTCAAGAGTGTTATCCACCCAGGATAACCTGGGGTCAAGAGTGTTATCCACCCAGGATAACCTGGGGTCAAGAGTGTTATCCACCCAGGATAACCTGGGGTCAAGAGTGTTATCCACCCAGGATAACCTGGGGTCAAGAGTGTTATCCACCCAGGATAACCTGGGGTCAAGTATGTTATCCACCAAGGATAACCTGGGGTCAAGAGTGTTATCCACCCAGGATAACCTGGGGTCAAGAGTGTTATCCACCCAGGATAACCTGGGGTCAAGAGTGTTATCCACCCAGGATAACCTGGGGTCAAGAGTGTTATCCACCCAGGATAACCTGGGGTCAAGAGTGTTATCCACCCAGGATAACCTGTGGTCAAGAGTGTTATCCACCCAGGATAACCTGGGGTCAAGAGTGTTATCCACCCAGGATAACCTGTGGTCAAGAGTGTTATCCACCCAGGATAACCTGGGGTCAAGAGTGTTATCCACCCAGGATAACCTGTGGTCAAGAGTGTTATCCACCCAGGATAACCTGTGGTCAAGAGTGTTATCCACCCAGGATAACCTGGGGTCAAGAGTGTTATCCACCCAGGATAACCTGGGGTCAAGAGTGTTATCCACCCAGGATAACCTGGGGTCAAGAGTGTTATCCACCCAGGATAACCTGGGGTCAAGAGTTATCCACCCAGGATAACCTGTGGTCAAGAGTGTTATTCACCCAGGATAACCTGGGGGTCAAGAGTTATCCACCCAGGATAACCTGGGGTCAAGAGTGTTATCCACCCAGGATAACCTGGGGTCAAGAGTGGATAACCTATCAAGAGAGTTATCCACCCAGGATAACCTGGGGTCAAGAGTGTTATCCTCTCAGGATAACCTGGGGTCAAGAGTGTTATCCACCCAGGATAACCTGGGGTCAAGAGTGTTATCCACCCAGGATAACCTGGGGTCAAGAGTGTTATCCACCCAGGATAACCTGGGGGTCAAGAGTTATCCACCCAGGATAACCTGGGGTCAAGAGTGTTATCCACCCAGGATAACCTGGGGTCAAGAGTGTTATCCACCCAGGATAACCTGGGGTCAAGAGTGTTATCCTCTCAGGATAACCTGGGGTCAAGAGTGTTATCCACCCAGGATAACCTGGGGTCAAGAGTGTTATCCACCCAGGATAACCTGGGGTCAAGAGTGTTATCCACCCAGGATAACCTGTGGTCAAGAGTGTTATCCACCCAGGATAACCTGGGGTCAAGAGTGTTATCCTCTCAGGATAACCTGGGGTCAAGAGTGTTATCCACCCAGGATAACCTGGGGTCAAGAGTGTTATCCACACAAATATATTACCCAAAAGGGTATCCAAAATATTAAGGCTAATCTTAGGGAAGTAATATTTTTTTAAAAACTATATTTTATAAAGAAATTTTAAATTATTATTTTACAGACAGTAAATTCTTTATGTAAAATCTAATTATTTTTTAAAAACTTTTAATTTTCTTAAAAAAATTTAAAGATTTTGAAACGTTTTTTATTTTTTTTTTTAGTTTAAATATTTCATCGTAACATTATGTCACTATTTCACTGTTTTTTTTTTTATTAGTTTATGGTGAATATTAATTTTTTTGTCTCTACCTTGTGAACCTCAGGGAAGGTTTCTTGATGTTGGTGAGAGGCTCTTGATCCAGGACCATTGCACCATCCTCCAGGCCGAACTCTTTGCCATCCAACAAGCTCTGCAGCATGCTCTTGCAGACCATCAGCATCCCCCCATCATCCACGTTGATTCCAAGGCAGCAATCCAAGCGCTTATGCACAGAGAACCAAAGGACAACATACACTTAATCACTTCCATCCGGGGTGACCTGCAGACTCTCTTGGCCCAGGGTCGCAGGGCTACCATCAACTGGATCCCGAGCCATGTTGGTATCCCTGGCAATGATGCTGCAGATGAGGCTGCTAGGACTGCAACCCTCGAGGCACAGCCACGTGCTGCGATCTCCATCAGCCTCAGCCAGATTGCGCTGTGGGCTGCTGGTGCGGCCAGGCGCCCATTCCCTGACCCTGGGGATTCACGGAGCCTCTGTTGGTATGTCAGGGCGACCCACAGGGTGCCCCCGCCAAGTATTCGGACACAGTCCAGGGAACTGAGGGTGCATATCCACCGCCAACGCTTAGGGTATCCCACCACTGCGCGGATTGTTGAACGGGCACGAGAGGAGCTCTGTGCCCATTGTGACCGAATTTTTCCGCAGCCCTTGGTGCACTACCTGTTAGACTGCCCGGCTACGATGCCCCTTCGCCGTAGACACTTCCCAATGACCCCAGTAGGGCAGACCCGAGAGAATGAGGCAGCACATCTTGTGTACTTAGCTGTCAGGGACTTGGCAACCTTACTTCCAGTCCTTGCATGTCATCCACCCCCCCGCTGAAGTTGCTGCAAGGGCCTGCTTTGGGCCTCCATTGCACTGCACACCAGCCACTGTTAGTGCACACTAACGTTTGGTACGTCATCTGGCCATAGGGCCGGTGAGGTACCCCCCCTTCCTGCTGAAGACCTGCCACACAGGTGCAAGTAATGATAAATGTTACTTCCCTACCCGGGGAGCCAATGCCGGGTCACCAAAATGGAAGAGACCCGGGCCGGGATTACCGGCGAATCAAATAGAATAGAATAGAATCTTGATTCAGATCGACACCATGCCTAATCCTTCTAGGGTAGGGTAGGTGCCTGAGCCCGAGCCTTTAGCTCATAAGACTGTCATTCCCATTAGCCCCCTTGGGGCGGGGATGGCAGACCAGAGAGGCCTAGCTTGTGGCTAGGCCTGGGGACAGTTGGTCCCAAAGATGAGGAGGTACTTGTGCCTCCTCCCATGGGAGACTTAGGTCTCAGACACTCCCTAAAGAGGGAGCCAAGGCCGGGCCACCACTTGGAAAAGGCCTGGGCCGGGAGAATACCGGCGAATCTTTAATAATAATACCCGACACAAAATACCCGACACAAAATACCCGACACAAAATACCCGACACAAAATACCCGACACAAAATACCCGACACAGAAGGATTGCACCTATATACTCGCAAGATATTGCTGTATATCATACCACAATAACTTACGGCAAGAACAGCTACAAATAAACACAGTAACAGGGTCGTGAACTGAAATATATACACATTCATCATTCAAAACATTACATATATATAAAATTTACATATAACATGACATATGACCAAGGTTCAATACAATAAAAAGAATATATACAAGAAATTGTATCCATTAATCCCATTCTTCGCATTAAACAATAAACCAAAACCTAACATCATAACCTTACTAGAACATCTACATACTTATCCCTAACAATACAGATTTACATATACTATAATACGAATATAACATAAAAAGAAAACAGAAGATCATGGTGGCACGGAAGGAAGAGGACAAGAATTTCCATTCATAAGGATTATCGACTGGACGAAGATTGGAAAACAGTGTGTGTTGTGTTCGCAAACCTGTGTTAGTTTACGCACAGATTAGCGTCGTTCCTGGTGATCCTTGGACTGTGTTCAGTGCTTCAGAGCAGTGAGCCACGAGAGGGTGGCTACGGGCCCCGACTGGGGCTCTGAGCCTCAGAGCTCTGCACCCAGTGTGGGCGGCTGTGAGGTCACAGGCAGCAGCTCTGCTGTTGGCTCTGTCCCCACACCTACAGTCACCATGACAGATCCAGGAGAGCGGCCTAAACGTTCCTTGGAATGCGGGGACGAGTTGGAGGACGACGTGGGGCAGGTGGGAGCCCCCACCAAGAAGGCCAAGCATGCAGTGGAGACTACTGTACCTACCAATCTGCCACTAGGTCCGTCGGCAGCCCCTACCCAAGAAGACTTGCACCCCCAGATGGCCATAGGGGTCGTGGAAGGAAGCCAGGAGGATGTAGCTCCTCAAGTGGCAAGGATGGAGCCATCCCAGGTCCCTACACCAGTTGTGTTGGCCTCCACAGTGGACGGGGACTGGCTGACTCCACGTGGAAGGAGGAGTTCCCGCTCAGCTCGGGCACAAGCAACCAGGGCCTTCAACAAATTCAAGGTTCCCAACTACGGGTTTGTAAGGTATCTGGAAGGTCTCCCCCACCTCAAGTTCTGCTGCGAGTTCACTCTCAGGAACGAGGTTCTGGTCATTCCTCGGGACGAAGACTCTTACGAGGAGTTGAAGGGGCTGGTTGTGACCCATCCCAGCATGGTGGAACTGCTTGCTTCGGAGAAGGTGTACAAGGGGGTGCTTTTACACGTCCCTGTGCCCCTCCCACTGGACCCCATTTTGGAAGTGCCCAATATTGTCAAGGCGGAGCGACTCACTGCAACGGTGAACAAGGTGCCCACCCGCCAGGTGCTGATCCACCACAAAGGTCCACTTCCCACGCACCTGGACCTTGGGGTCTGGGGAAGATTCAAGACCCGACCATACCTGTCAGGCCCAGTACAATGCTTCAACTGTCAGGGGTTCAATCATATTGCAGCCACCTGCCAGCGAGAGAAGAAGTGTGGTGTGTGCAGCAAGGCACACGACTCGAAGGACTGCATTGCAATCCTCAAACAGCCAACTGGCGAAGCCCTTCGGCCAGAGCCCAAGTGTGCCAACTGCTCAAAGAGGCACCATGCCTGGAACCAGAGCTGTCCTGTGATGGTGCAGCACTGGCAGCAGGTTCGTCATCGGAACGACCCGACAGCCCCGACGCCACCCAGCCTTGGAACTGCCCAGCAACAGTCAGCATGGGCTCCAATCACGGTTCCCCGGATACCACAGGAGGGCAATACCAGCGAGTTCCCAGCACTGGGCTCCCAGCGTTGGCATCAGAGGGCAGACACTGGTTTGCAGCAGCGCGGTCAACTGCGGCGTCAGATGGCAAGGTGGCCAAGAAGGCAGATTCATTGGGAAAAACAGCCACAGGCCAGGCACACTGCCCAGCAGGTCCCAGCTGGGCACCAACATTCCTTGCCATACGGCCAGCAGGCCTCTTCCCAAGGACAGGCCCCTACTGTGAGCGGCCAGCGTCAGGCAGAGATTCCCCGCCAGGGGACTTGGAAGCCCATGGCCACTCATGCCGGGCCCAGGGTGCACCCAGCTTATGCTGCTGCAGTGTCGACAGCCACCCAGACATACCCAGTGACCCAGCCCCGCCTCGACGGGTCGTCCAGCTCAATGCCTGCAGAGGTAATGGTCGAATCCTTTCCGGATCGACTGAAGAAAACCATCGGGGTCATCTCAGCGCTCCTCTGTCGCCTGCTGCCGTCGGCAGAGGACAGGGGCGCCTGCAGGCAGCTCCTGTCATGGATGCTGGGCATGGTCCTACTGGACAGGAAAGACTCAATGGAACTTCAAGCCATCATCCAGGAGTCCTTCCAGTCTGTGATGGAGGAGGCCCCGGAGTCGCCAACAACGGATGACGAGTCCCAGGCAGAGATGGAATCAGTGAGCCACCTCTGCGGCCCTTGAAGATCCTCCAGTGGAACATTTGTGGGCTGCAGTGGAAAATTCACTTAGTGATTGAAGCTGCAGTTCAGGATGAGGTTGATGTCTTCCCGTTTCAGGAGACACTCACCGATTTGTCACGTCAAATGCAGCCATGTATTCCGGGATTATCTGCCTACCTTCAGCGCCTGGAAGGGACTGGCAGGGGCACGGCGATCTACGTCAGGACCACTATCCCTCATTCAATCTCCACTGACCCCATCGACTGTGGGGAGGGCGTAGAGGTTCAGGCTGTCACCCTACACCTGGCGGATGGACCTCTCGTGGTTTACAATATTTACAGAAGCTCTCGGTACACCCTTGACATCTCAGAGGTGGCAGCACTCGCCCCACGGGAGGGTCTTGTTGTGGCTGGGGATGTCAATGCCCACCACCCAATACTTTCTTCTGTCTCTCCTACCAACGCAGCTGGGAGGCACCTTGCGGCTGTGCTGGAGGAGGTCCCTGAGATCGCCCTCCTCAATAATGGTGAGCCAACCCATCACTATGGTGGCCGCTTGGATGTCACACTCATCTCTAGGCAGTTGCTCTCGAGCGCGAGATGGGAGGTCCACCCCCGTCTCACCAGTGATCACTTTGCAGTGGTTACTACGCTGATGGTCCAGCGGTGCCCGCTCCCTACAGCTACCCCCAGATGGAATCTAAAAAAGGCCGACTGGCAGTGCTTCCAGGAGGTCATTGAGCGTTGGTGGGCGGAGTCTCCCCTTCCAGAAGACCCAGATGAGGCGGCTCAAAGCTTGCAGGTGGCTTTCACATGTGCAGCTGAGGCAGCAATACCTAAGATTACAGGCGGAGGGTCATATAAACGTGACTGGTGGTTTTACAATGAGGACATCAGGGAACAGAACTACCGCGTCAATGTTGTACGCAAGATGCACAGGCGTAATCCCACGGTTGAGTCCATGCGTCTGCTCAGGGAAGTGGTGCGGCATGCACGCCATGTCTCACACAGGGTCCGGCAGGCTAAATGATTCGAGTGGTGTGCCTCCTTCAGCTACTCCTCCACCTTATCTGAGATTTGGACCAAGTTACGATTGGCCACTGGGCAGCGTCGCAGTGTGGCTCGGTTGCACCCAGACCCCGCAACGGAGGCAGAGCGTCTGGTGGACCTATTCACCTCCAGAGCGGCCATGGCTCAACTGCCTCAGGATCTCCAGGACCTCCAAGCCACCCTTCTTCCTAGAAGGGTGATGGTGATCCAAGCAGCATGCCAGGCTGGGGATGTCACGGATGAAGACTTCACCGACCAGGAGCTCCAGGCAGCCTTCACATCTCATCGAGACACTGCTCCGGGGCATGATGGTATCACCTATGGCATGATCACTCGGTCTGGCCATTCTGGACATTCAGCTGTCCTGGGAGTCATCAACCAGACTTGGCGAGCTGGTAAACTCTGTCGTATGGAAGGAGGCTGACATCATACCGATTCCTAAGCCTGGGGATCCTGGCAGTGAGACCCATCTCCCTCACCAGTTGCATCTCGAAGGTGTCTGAAAGGATGGTGTTGGAGCGCCTGAGGTGGAAGCTTGGCCCTCCTCATAAACACCTCTATGGCTTCACCAGAGGAGTGGGCACTTTCGAAAGCCTTACCACTACTGACTGGCATTGGGTCGGACGCCCAAGCCCACATTGTTGTCTTTCTTGACCTCGAGAAAGCTTTTGAGCTAGCCAGTGCACCTGCCATCCTCTCACTCTTGGCCTGCAGGGGGGATTAAAGGCAGGCTGCTTTCATGGCTTTGTTCCTATCTCCAGGACAGGCGGGCCTGGGTACGCTTCCAGGGGCATGCCTCTTCTCTCAAGACCCTGGACAACGGCACTCCACAGGGCGGGGTGCTTAGTCCCACCCTGTTCAATGTACTGATGCATCAGCTGGTGTGCCTGCCTTTCTCCAGAGGGACCATTCTCCTCAGCTATGCCGATGACCTGGCACTTGTCGTACCTAGGAAGCGCCGGCTTTTGCAGCGTGCCCAGGAGGACCTCGATCTGCTGGCTTCCACCTGCCGTCACTTGGGACTCAAGATATCTGCAGCAAAATCCAAAGCCATGATCCTTCGCACCAAGGTGCCCAGTCAGAGGCTGCAGGTCCTGGGCATAGACCTGGAGTGGGTTCACAGTTATAGGTACCTTGGCATCTACATTGACAGGCACCTCACCTTCCAGAAACATGTGCGCCACATTAAAGAGCGGGCTCTGCAGAGGGTCAGGGCATTGAGTGCCATGGCCAACCCTAGGGTTGGGGCCAGCCTCGAGGTCATGAGGTTGTTCTACATCCAGGCAATACGTTCCCTCGTTGACTATGGGGCACTTGCTCTGGTTCACGCCAGACCCACAAACATCAAATCCCTCTGTGTCATCCAGAACACAGCTGTACGGGCCATGCTGGGGGCTCCTAGGTGGGCCAATGCAGTGGCTCTGAACCTTGAGGTGCAGCTACAGCCTCTTGAAGACAGGATCCAACTGGTAGCTGCCAGGAGGATTGCAAAGTATCTCATACTCCCAGGGGCTGACAAACTGATGAGAGATTTACGGATCCGCCAGGGACAGGTCATTCCACTGCATCCCGGCCGCCGATGGATGTTTACCTGGAGTTTACCTGGAGAGAGTTCCGGGGGTCAACGCCCCCGCGGCCCGGTCTGAGACCAGGCCTCCTGGTGGATCAGAGCCTGATCAACCAGGCTGTTGCTGCTGGCTGCACGCAAACCAACATACGAGCCACAGCCCGGCTGATCCGGAACTGACTTTAGGTGCTTGTCCAGTGCCAGCTTGAAGACTGCCAGGGGTCTGTTGGTAATCCCCCTTATGTGTGCTGGGAGGCAGTTGAACAGTCTCGGGCCCCTGACACTTATTGTATGGTCTCTTAACGTGCTAGTGACACCCCTGCTTTTCATTGGGGGGATGGTGCATCGTCTGCCAAGTCTTTTGCTTTCGTAGTGGGTGATTTTCGTGTGCAAGTTCGGTACTAGTCCCTCTAGGATTTTCCAGGTGTATATAATCATGTATCTCTCCCTCCTGCGTTCCAGGGAATACAGGTTTAGGAACCTCAAGCGCTCCCAATAATTGAGGTGTTTTATCTCCGTTATGCGCGCCGTGAAAGTTCTCTGTACATTTTCTAGGTCGGCAATTTCACCTGCCTTGAAAGGTGCTGTTAGTGTGCAGCAATATTCCAGCCTAGATAGAACAAGTGACCTGAAGAGTGTCATCATGGGCTTGGCCTCCCTAGTTTTGAAGGTTCTCATTATCCATCCTGTCATTTTTCTAGCAGATGCGATTGATACAATGTTATGGTCCTTGAAGGCGAGATCCTCCGACATGATCACTCCCAGGTCTTTGACGTTGGTGTTTCGCTCTATTTTGTGGCCAGAATTTGTTTTGTACTCTGATGAAGATTTAATTTCCTCATGTTTACCATATCTGAGTAATTGAAATTTCTCATCGTTGAACTTCATATTGTTTTCTGCAGCCCACTGAAAGATTTGGTTGATGTCTGCCTGGAGCTTTGCAGTGTCTGCAATGGAAGACACTGTCATGCAGATTCGGGTGTCATCTGCAAAGGAAGACACGGTGCTGTGGCTGACATCCTTGTCTATGTCAGATATAAGGATGAGGAACAAGATGGGAGCGAGTACTGTGCCTTGTGGAACAGAGCTTTTCACCGTAGCTGCCTCGGACTTTACTCTGTTGACGACTACTCTCTGTGTTCTGTTAGTGAGGAAATTATAGATCCATCGACCGACTTTTCCTGTTATTCCTTTAGCACGCATTTTGTGCGCTATTACGCCATGGTCACACTTGTCGAAGGCTTTTGCAAAGTCTGTATATATTACATCTGCATTCTTTTTGTCTTCTAGTGCATTTAGGACCTTGTCGTAGTGGTCCAATAGTTGAGACAGACAGGAGCGACCTGTTCTAAACCCATGTTGCCCTGGGTTGTGTAACTGATGGGTTTCTAGATGCGTGGTGATCTTGCTTCTTAGGACCCTTTCAAAGATTTTTATGATATGGGATGTTAGTGCTATTGGTCTGTAGTTCTTTGCTGTTGCTTTACTGCCCCCTTTGTGGAGTGGGGCTATGTCTGTTGTTTTTAGTAACTGTGGGACGACCCCCGTGTCCATGCTCCCTCTCCATAGGATGGAAAAGGCTCGTGATAGGGGCTTCTTGCAGTTCTTGATGAACACAGAGTTCCATGAGTCTGGCCCTGGGGCAGAGTGCATGGGCATGTCATTTATCGCCTGTTCGAAGTCATTTGGCGTCAGGATAACATCGGATAGGCTTGTGTTAATCAAATTTTGTGGCTCTCTCATAAAAAATTCATTTTGATCTTCGACTCTCAGTCTGGTTAGCGGCTTGCTAAAAACTGAGTCATATTGGGACTTGAGTAGCTCACTCATTTCCTTGTTGTCATCTGTGTAGGACCCATCTTGTTTAAGTAGGGGCCCAATACTGGACGTTGTTCTCGATTTTGATTTGGCATAGGAGAAGAAATACTAGCAGATGCCACACAGAAGCTCTTGCCCATGACATTGCTCCAGGCGGGAGGCTGCGACAGACTGGCAGTGAACTACACGGTGCCACCCCCTTGGGCACCAGTGCTGTTTGCAGTGAGCTGGACAACCCTACCAGAGAGCAAGAGGCATTGCACCCGAGACATTCTGCACCACCTTGCCTCGGCTAGCATTGTGGGTGCGGAAGGCCCAGGGTGTGTGCCATATTACACTGATGGCTCCAGAGACCCAGTGGCAGGCCGCACAGGTGCTGGGATGTTCCACAGCAATCTGACAGCAGGTTGGCGCCTCCCAGACCATTGCACCATCCTCCAGGCTGAACTCTTTGCCATCCAACAAGCTCTGCGGCATGCTCTTGCAGACCATCAGCATCCCCCCATCATCCACGTTGATTCCAAGGCAGCAATCCAAGCACTTATGCACAGAGAGCCAAAGGACAACATACACTTAATCACATCCATCCGGGGTGACCTGCAGACTAATGACCCAGGGTCTCAGGGCTACCATCAACTGGATCCCAAGCCATGTGGGTATCCCTGGCAATGATGCTGCAGATGAGGCTGCTAGGACTGCAACCCTCGAGGCACAGCCACATTCTGCGATCTCCATCAGCCTCAGCCAGATTGCACTGTTGGCTGCTGGTGCGGCGAGGCGCCCATTCCCTGACCCTGGGGAGTCACGGAGCCTCTGTTGGTATGTCAGGGCGACCCACAGGGTGCCCCCTCCAAGTATTCGGACACAGTCCAGGGAACTGAGGGTGCATATCCACCGCCTATGCTTAGGGTTTCCCACCACTGCGCAGATTGTTGAACGGGCACGAGAGGAGCTCTGTGCCCATTGTGACCGAATGGTTCCGCAGCTCTTGGTGCACTACCTGTTATACTGCCCGGCTACGATGCCCCTTCGCCGTAGACACTTCCCAATGACCCCAGTAGGGCAGACCCGAGAGAATGAGGCAGCACATCTTGTGTACTTAGCTGTCAGGGACTTGGAAACCTTACTTCCAGTCCTTGCATGTCATCCGCCCCCCCGCTGAAGTTGCTGCGAGGGCCTGCTTTGGGCCTCCATTTGGTACGTCATCTGGCCATAAGGCCGGTGAGGTACCCCCCCCCCTTCCTGCTGAAGACCTGCCACACAGGTGCAAGTAACGATAAATGTCACTTCCCTACCCGGGGAGCCAATGCCGGGTCACCAAAATGGTAGAGACCCGGGCCGGGATTACCGGCGAATCAAATAGAATAGAAAAGAAAACTTGTATTTTTAAAAACCGAAGGCACTGTGGAAATTATTTAATTTTCGAAGCCATAATGTCTAATAAGTGATTAATGGGCTGATTTGGGTCAAAATGTATTTGAAAATGGAATAGAACCAACCGGGTTCGCCCTGTGCCTACGCGGATGTGCGCGGGAGACAGGTCGACACATGGCATGGAGAGGCGGCAGTGTTTTGAATGGAGTTAAGAGGCTGTGAAAACATGGGACCACGAAATTGGCATTCACGGCGGCCTATGGATTAATATAGGCCTCACTTCATAATAGGAAGTGTCGTGACTGTTCCTGGTGAAGAGTGAGGGAATGTGATTGACGGCACCGCTGTAATAAGTGGTAAAATTAGTGAATAATGGTAGGACCGGGGTGACTGGTGCGCCGCCATGAAATGTGTCCAAATTCAAAGTATATTCTCTATAAGGATTACAATGCTGAGTTTACAGAAATTTGGTTATTGTTTGGTTTAACATGTAAAATTGAGATTACAGAGTGTACCACTAGAACGCTTAGCATGGCTAGGCATTTCGGGCATACTTAGTTTTATTCTTAAATGTAAAATATTACAAATTATGAGGTAAGTTGGGAAAATAACCCACGAGTTAATCCTCACTCATCGATCTCAGCGTGTCATCGTGCCTCGTTGTGCTCCGGGTTTTCTCGTGTTTTCACGGTCGCTATTACGTGCTAGAACTTTAATTTGTGCCATCAATCTTATACGATACATCACTCTAGCGCCTGGAACCAATCTTGGGCAGAAAACATTATATACCGAGTCAAAAAAGGAGAATTAGTGTGCACTACCTAGCAGAGTTTACTGCCAGAGGGGAATCATAGGCCTAGTGTGCCGTGTGCAAAATAATAATAGAACTTTTCCTTGTCAGAGGAAAGAAAGTCTCCCTGATAACATTGTGTATACACAGTGTATAGTGTATACTACAGTGGCTCCCTAGTATATAGATAATAAAGGCTAAAGTGTCATTTGAAAACAGGTGAATTTGTAAATGAAGTGATAAGCCTATAGAGGCAGGTGCCAGAAGTCGCCAGAATCTTACCACAGTGGTCAGCTGTTTTATTAATCTTCCTGGCCTGCTAGTGTACCTCACATAATCTTCCTGGCCTGCAAGTGTACCTCGCATATAATCTTCCTGGCCTTCTAGTGTACCTCGCATATAATCTTCCTGGCCTGCTAGTGTACCTCACATCTTCCTGGCCTGCTAGTGTACCTCATCTTCCTGGTCTGCTAGTGTACCTCGCATATAATCTTCCTGGCCTGATAGTGTACTTGCATATAATCTAGTGATACCAGTGAATAGCAGAATACAGTGTTGAAGTAGCAACTAACCAGTATTATAATGGTACTTAATGGAGTGGAGTGACTTTCATTAGTTTCTTTTTTCTTGAGATACCAGACGTATACTGTGAATTTCATATAACCTGTAGTTACCAGCGGTCGCAATATACACAACGAGAAGCAATTATTACTACTGAAAAAGCGTCCTTCCTCCAAAATTTCCACCAGTCAACTATAGTGATAATATAGCAATTATTGTGGTGGAGACTAAAAAAAAACTAGAAAAGCTAGATACAGCGATTGATAAAATGTTGCATACAGGGCCACTACTTAAGCCTGTTTAGCACTTTCTTGCAACAAATAAACAGGATTGAATATCCTGTTCTAGATGAAATCATTCAAGGCTTCAGTAGTAAATAATCACAATGTTTCTTTCCGGTTTTTTATTAAGTTTCTTAATAAACCATAGAAGGGTTTTATATTAACTTTAAAAAGGTCGCACCATAAAACAAAGTACTCATGAAATTTACACTTAAGTTCACTTAAAAGATAATACACAGTATTATCTTGATTATAGTACTGAACGGCTCTAGTATCATAACACCTTCTCTTCACATAATAACACTTAACTCAATCCAAATGAGACAGAAGACGTAACACTTGAATAATAATTCACTCTTATTCAACTTTCATAATATACTAAGTGAGATTAGGAATATTTTACACTTAAAGGAATTTTGAGGCGAGTCTGTCTCCCATGACTTTTTCACCGTCCTCTTTGAACCAATACTGCTTAAATTCACTCCTACTCAACCGATACCTCCCTTATTAATCTGATGGATTACCTGAGAACTGAAATGTCAAAAGGGAACCTCATAGGTATGGTAAACTTAGACCTGCAAAAGGCCTTCGATACTGTCAACCACAATACATTATGTATGAAACTTCAAGCTGTCGGTATAGGTTCTGTAGACTGGTTTAAGTCCTACCTTAGCAACAGGAGACAAATAGTCAAAATCAACAAAACAGAATCAGAACCCCTGCCGATAACATGTGGAGTTCCCCAAGGTAGTATTCTGGGTCCCTTACTATTCTTATGTTATGTCAATGATATGCCTATCAGTGTCAAGTGCAAACTCCTACTGTATGCAGATGACAGTGCTCTGTTAGTGACAGGTAAAGACACAGATGTTCAATGTTGCTGCTAGTTCAGGATCATAAAATGATAGTTGGTTGAATAAAACTATCATTGCCTCAGGAAAAACAGAAGCCAGTGGGACGGATAAACTTGAAGATAATGTTTTTATATTCAAGGTGTAATGAAGTCCATCACTTTGAACATCAGTAAAATACTCTGTGAATCCCTTTTGACCCATCATATCAGGAGAATTAAATGGAACAGTGTAATAAGAAAAGCAGTGTGTTCATTCCTACCTCAGACAGCACAGTGTCACCTGGGACATAGGACCTATAATACAGCCACCTGCAGTCATGGATAGCTTGACTCTTCATGGACACTCTGCCTTGACAAAAAAAAAACTGAAAGATAGACTGCAAATCACCCAGAACAAAATCGTAAGATTCATCCTGGGGCTGGGACCAAGAGAACATGTAGGCCAGGATGAATTACAGCAGTTGGATATGCTGAATGTTGAAGACAGTAAAACAACTGAAGCTAAATCATGTTTATAAAATTGCTCACAAACAATGTCCAGAATATCTTGCTGTCAATTTTGTCAAGGTTGGGAACCAAAGCAATCATAGTACTAGGGGGAGAGAGCACAACTTTGTAGTACCCACAGTCAGTGGCCAGGCATCAAACACCTTTTATTGTACAGCAATAAAGGAATGGAACAGACTACCCGCACATTCCAAAGCCAGTCATAGCTTGAACCAGTTCAAGAAGACTGCCAAAAAGTGTCTGATGAATGAAGCTACAGAAACGGAGGGGAATGATTTTCTATTTTTTAGCTAAAATACGTGTAAATTTTACCTTATCCCTAGTAATGACCCTCGTATTGTAGATAGTCTTAATGACCCTCGTGTAGTAGATAGTCTTTTTAGTATGATAATAAGATGTTATCTTCATTGTAGAATAATAAGAAAATATTATAACCTTTATATTATAATAAGGTAAAAGGACCCCAATGGAAATAAGTCACTGTCTGACTTTTTTGGGTTATCCTAGGTTCTCTACACATATGCTGCTATGTATGATAATTCTATGTAACTGTATTTGTGTATACCTGAATAAATTTACTTACTTACTAGTAGAGCTAGGGACAATCACCAGCGTCTCCAAAACAGCAACACATACTTCGTCCGAGACGTTTCTGTCAGATACCGTCCGAGGTACTGGAGGGTCACTAGGGAACCTCATGTGGGACCAGAAGTTTAAATCCAGGAATCAGGGAGCTTCCCTCACGAGAGGTGAGGAAGGTAAGAACTGAACTCTGTGAGGCTTTACCAGCCCACTTTGCCTCGGTCGGAGCAGGGGTCGAGCAGCTCAAAACACCTACTGGTGCTTGACCAGGTCCCCAGCAGTTGACACTAATTAAATGACCTACCTAAATACAAAGCTAAGTAATACGACCAGATAATATTATAAAGTCGAGAAAATCCATTTTAGCTACTAATGGAATTACTCCTGAATATAATATTAAGTGAAATAGCAAAAATAACATGCAATAGTATACCATTGTGATAATAAGAAGAAAATGAACAAAATGAGCAAAAGGGTGTAACAATAAACAAGGGTTGGGGCTCGACCGTTCGTCACTGTAGGAGTTGCCAGCAATCATCGGTTCTTCAACATGCAAGTTATACTTTTGTATCAATCAAATCACACATTACTCGGGTAGATAATTTCCAGTAGATCCTTCATGTGTTAGCCCAAATCACCGACCAGCATGTTTTAAATAAGTAACCCACTGATCAGATCAGACTGGCTCCGAACCCTCGACTGGTCCGAACCCTTGACCGGTTTCAAACGGATTTGTTGTGCAGATATCCAAGAACAATCTACAAGCAGTATTAAAACAGGGAAGTGTTTTTGGGTATGTCCAAATGAGATAAATCTGTGGACTAAAATCACAAGGGTATTGTGGAAAATTTTTTAATTTTCCGAAACTATAGTGCCTAATAGGTGTTTAATGTGTCTATATGGGTCAAAAATGTATTTGAAAATAAGAGTAGAACCAAGAGTTCCCTTTGCGCATGCGCGGATGTGCGGGGGGGAGGAGCGCGTATTGTTTTGAATGGTGGTGAGGAAGCTGAGAAAATATGGAACCACGAAATTGACGTTCACGGTGGCCTAAAGATTAATATAGGCCTCATTTCATAATAAGAAGTGTCGTAACTGTTCCTGGTGGAGAGTGAGGGAACGGGATTTACGGGACCACAGTAATAGAGTGGTAAAAGTGTGATATGAAAAGGAGCGGGTGACTGACGCGTCACAATGGACTGTGTCCTGGGGAAAATTACCCTTGGATTAATCAGCACTCATCGGTCTCAGATCTTAATGGAGTGACCGCTAGTTTGTATAATAGTTATGAGACGTTAAATCGGCTTGTGAATTGTAATGTAATTAATGATAATAACGCTAAGTTAAGAGAATATGTGAAGTGAAATAAGTCGTTTGCTCCGAGTGAACACGTTAGACCTCGTTGTTAACGAGACGAGGAAAGGGAAACTCCTCGAGTCACGACGTCTAAAGCAGGACAAACCAGCGGATACCTCGTCCTGCTGGAATGAGAATCGTGTCGGTGTAGCAGGACATCGAAAATGAGATGGTGAATCAAGAAATGAGGAATATCAATCACCCACAGTTAAGTAACCCTTCTAGTTATAGCAACCTTAGACTGGCCAGTAGTGGTATGTTATAATTAGATAGGTTACGAGTGATCCAGCTACCTCAAGTGATCACCAGAGAACATCTGGTAAGTGGTGGGATTATGTACAAATGTTTTCCTTGATGGATGTATCCAGGTGTATCCTACTCCCCTCCCCTTCATTCAGCTAAACTAATATAATCTATACAGTCCACAATTAATTAGTAGCACCGTACTTGTGGGTGCTACCCAATCCATACTGGTCTCGGATAGATATGGATAAGATTGTGAGGTCGAGGGGACCACTTGGTGCGACCAGGGGTGGTTAAGTTTTCTCACATGTCTACACGGGGTGACTACGGTAAACAATATGATTGTCTCCCAATGAGATTACTGGTATGTATATAATGTTGAGGTACATACAGGTAAGCAGCCTAGAAAATTTTCCATATTTGCCCGTTGGTCCTTCGAGAACCGGGTGCAATCAGTGAAAAAATTAATTGAATTAATTACTTAATAATTAAGTGACTGATTGAAGGAAGTGGGTGTAGGGTGCACAAGTTTAATCGATCGTGTGATGGATGACAATTAGCCCAATTAATTGCTAGCACATGTGTGGCTAGGATTTATACAAGAGTAAAGTGCAAGAATTACTCTTATCAGACGCCTACTTAAGTTGTATAATCAGTGATTAATAATTCTCTAACCATGACTGGATCTAATGGAGTTAATGTGGCTGACGAGTCCGTGAATTTTAGAGTAATGAAAGCATCATTACAGGCTATTAAAAGCCATGTGACGAAGGCATTTGATTTAGTGAATCAAAGAACCGTGAACCCTAATGAATTAAAGTTATATTTAGATGCTTTAGAGAGTAGATTTGATTGGTACAAATTGTGGTTTAAAGACTGTGAAAGAGATCTGCTGGAGAATTGTGCAGATGGAATGGAAATGAATGTTTTAATTAATCAACATTACGAATTGGAAGAAAAACTGTCTTGTAAAAGTAAGGCTTTGAATAAATTAAAGGGTGTAAGCCAGGCAGTTGATCAACCTATTAATGCAAAGGGTGGGTTTGCCAAAACCTCCATAGTACGGTCTGGAGGAAATCAGACTAGGTCGGCAGGAATTAATTGTTCAATTGCAGACCAGCCAGCCAAACAGTTCTAAGGATATAACACATAATGACGCTGAAGTATCTGTCAAGTCTCAAAAGGGAAAATTAATCCCAGTGGTAATAATCATAGTTAAGAGTTAAATAGGCACATATCAAGTCAGGAATCAGTAATAGTGGTTCCTCACATCAAGGTAAGAGGAATAAGTACCTCGGTAAGTGTAACCCAGTTAATAAGAGGTCAGGCAAGGAAAAGAGAGACTGCCTCTTCTGCCAGGGTACTCATTTCACTAAAAATTGTAATGCCTGTAATTCATGGGATATTAAAGTGGAAAGAATGAAAGAACTTGACAGATTTATCAGATGTCTAGACAATCATAATGTAAAGGATTGTCATACCAAATTGAACAGTTGCTATCAATGCAACAAGGGAAAGCACCATACAGTTATGTGCAGGGTTGTATGTGATTCTTATAATAATGGTGACAATAATGATAATGTTAATAACCCTGACACTACAGTGACTGATGTAAAGGTTGCAGCTAATGGCAATAATGATGGCCTAGCTGAGGTAGCCTTGCCGGTGTTGGATGTAAAAATTCAGGATAAAGGGCATAAACCCAAAACCATACGGTGTCACTCTCCTCAACACTGGTACGGGCCATGTAATATATGGCAGACTACCGCCTAGTAATAATGACTAGAGGAAGTAGTGAATACGGTCACGGTGTCTTACCCATGAAAGGTCAACCCAGTACAAGTATTCTTCTATCGAGAATGATGTTGAACCAGTCTAATTTGTGGGAGCTGGACAGCATAGGGATTAATGTAAATGAGGAAAGTCCAAATGATTCCTTTACTCAGGAACAATACCTGAAGGATGTTAAATGTGAATCTGGACATTACTGGGTGCGACTTCCGTGGAAGCTTGACCGTCCAGAATTACCTACTAATTATAGGATGGCGTATGGACAGTTAAAGGGCCCAGCTCTGCGAACTGAGCAAGACACCAAAATTGTTGACTGCTTATAATGATATAATTAATAAGCAGTTAAATAATAAATTGTTCTTACTTCAGGCGACGATAAATGCACACCTTAAGTGCACAGGCGGTCCACTGAGCGAAGTAATTGGGTAAATAATCTTATGTGGACAATTTCCGGGTGTGACGTCAACTGAAGAGGAACTAATGAGGATATGTGAAGGGGTTAATGAAATGATGAAGAAATGTGCTGGGACTGACTTGGGATACTGAGAGACTTGTTATTGTTAAAGTCTCAAAATTCCAGTATGCCCAATAAATTAATCCAGGGAGCATAGGCTTATGCCCCTGAGAGAATGGAACACTAATTAGTCCATTTTGAGGGTTCAATAAATATGGATGGCCATGGAGTTGGTGCCTATATGCAGTAGGGTGCTGGGACTGACTTGGGATACTGAGAGAGACTTGTTATTGGTAAAGTCTCAAAATTCCAGTATGCCCAATAACTTAATCCAGGGAGCATAGGCTTATGCCCCTGAGAGAATGGAACACTAATTAGTCCATTTTGAGGGTTCAATAAATATGGATGGCCATGGAGTTGGTGCCTAAATGCAGTAATGTGCTGGGGCTGACTTGGGATACTGAGACTTGTTATTGTTAAAGTCTCAAAATTCCAGTATGCCCAATAAATTAATCCAGGGAGCATAGGCTTATGCCCCTGAGAGGATGGAACACTAATTAGTCCATTTTGAGGGTTCAATAAATATGGGTGGCCAGTGAAGATGGGAAAATTGTACTCCACATTATGTAAGTCGTCTAGCAACGACCTCCGCCCGGCCGCAGTGTGGAAAATTTTTTAATTTTCCGAAACTATAGTGCCTAATAGGTGTTTAATGTGTCTATATGGGTCAAAAATGTATTTGAAAATAAGAGTAGAACCAAGAGTTCCCTTTGCGCATGCGCGGATGTGCGGGGGGGAGGAGCGCGTATTGTTTTGAATGGTGGTGAGGAAGCTGAGAAAATATGGAACCACGAAATTGACGTTCACGGTGGCCTAAAGATTAATATAGGCCTCATTTCATAATAAGAAGTGTCGTAACTGTTCCTGGTGGAGAGTGAGGGAACGGGATTTACGGGACCACAGTAATAGAGTGGTAAAAGTGTGATATGAAAAGGAGCGGGTGTGACTGACGCTTCACAATGGACTGTGTCCTGGGGAAAATTACCCTTGGATTAATCAGCACTCATCGGTCTCAGATCTTAATGGAGTGACCGCTAGTTTGTATAATAGTTATGAGACGTTAAATCGGCTTGTGAATTGTAATGTAATTAATGATAATAACGCTAAGTTAAGAGAATATGTGAAGTGAAATAAGTCGTTTGCTCCGAGTGAACACGTTAGACCTCGTTGTTAACGAGACGAGGAAAGGGAAACTCCTCGAGTCACGACGTCTAAAGCAGGACAAACCAGCGGATACCTCGTCCTGCTGGAATGAGAATCGTGTCGGTGTAGCAGGACATCGAAAATGAGATGGTGAATCAAGAAATGAGGAATATCAATCACCCACAGTTAAGTAACCCTTCTAGTTATAGCAACCTTAGACTGGCCAGTAGTGGTATGTTATAATTAGATAGGTTACGAGTGATCCAGCTACCTCAAGTGATCACCAGAGAACATCTGGTAAGTGGTGGGATTATGTACAAATGTTTTCCTTGATGGATGTATCCAGGTGTATCCTACTCCCCTCCCCTTCATTCAGCTAAACTAATATAATCTATACAGTCCACAATTAATTAGTAGCACCGTACTTGTGGGTGCTACCCAATCCATACTGGTCTCGGATAGATATGGATAAGATTGTGAGGTCGAGGGGACCACTTGGTGCGACCAGGGGTGGTTAAGTTTTCTCACATGTCTACACGGGGTGACTACGGTAAACAATATGATTGTCTCCCAATGAGATTACTGGTATGTATATAATGTTGAGGTACATACAGGTAAGCAGCCTAGAAAATTTTCCATAGGTATTAAAAGATGATAACATCAAAGCTGCTTTCATAGACAACCTAGAAGCTTTCCATAACAGATGGGAACATAAAAAGTCTGGGCTGAATGGTACTGCCCTTGATACTGGCCATGTAGTCAGAAACTGTAAGGCTGGAGGTGATGTCCTGGTAGTCAGTAAATGTGGGGCCGATACTGCTGTCCTGGGAGACAGTAATGGTGAAGCTGGAGGTGCTGTCCTGGGAGACAGTAATGGAGAAGCTGGAGGTGCTGTCCTGGGAGACAGTAATGGTTAAGCTGGAGGTGCTGTCCTGGGAGACAGTAATGGAGAAGCTGGAGGTGCTGTCCTGGGAGACAGTAATGGTTAAGCTGGAGGTGCTGTCCTGGGAGATAGTAATGGTGAAGCTGGAGATTTTGTCCAGGTAGTCGGGAATTATACACAGGATGGAATGCATATAAATGACCTCATAGAGGACAGGACCTGTAGTGGGGAAACAAGTGTAGTCAAAGATAAGATAAAACCAATGTTGGAAACTAGAAATACCACAGGAAATACCACAGGACTCCACTAGCAATAGTGAGGATATATTACCAAAAACAACTGGTGGGAGCTCCATTTTTGGTGCTAGGGAGGATAGGAATAAGACAGGTAAACATGCGCAAACAGGGAATACAGTCACAGAAACCCAAGGCAAACGGAAACCAAGCCTGTGCACATACTATGCACTTGGTATCTGCAGACATGGGAAATCTGGAAAAACAGATGGGACATGCAACTATGACCACCCTAGAAAATGCCGTGCCCATATAATAACAGGAAAATGCAAATTCCCTTCCTGTAAGCTTTTTCACCCTAAAATGTGTACCTCTTCAGTACAGGAAAGACTGCTATAACTTAAATTGCCAGGCATACCATCTAAAGGGGACAAAAAGATATAAAACATCCAGGCCATGGGAAAACCTGGGTAGCCACAGCCACTCAAGAGGTAGAGGTTTTTTAGTGCCAGGAAGGAAAAAAAACTGGCAGGAAATGGTAGAAATCGTACACCAAATCCAGTCATTCCTGGAGTGGAACCACAGTCAATGGCCTCCACTCCAAACCAACAGATACAGATCCTAATGCCGAAAAAAAAAAATCCCCCCCCCCAGTACCAACAATACCACCAGTTCGATGACATTCTTCTTTGCAAATATACAGGGTCTAAAGCCAGCAACAAACAACAAAATACCTTTCATCCGTGGACTGCTTGCAGAGGCAAAGGGCAATGTTCACGGCCTTAACTGAGACCCACATAAAGGATCACTTGGACAACGAAATATGGATCCAAGTTTACAACCTATACAGATGTGACAGAGTGAACAGGCAAAAGGGAAGGGGGGGTTGGCCGGTACATTGCAGAGTCACTTGTTTGCACAGAACTGCATAATGCCTCAAATGATGTAGTGGAAGTTTTAGCAGTAAAGATCGAGAACCAAAACCTAGTTATTGTAGTAGTCTACAAGCCTACGGATGCAACATCCCAGTACTTCCAGGAACAGCTGTTAAAAATTGACCAGTCTGGAAAATCTTCCAGCTCCTGCACCCAACATCTTGCTCCTGGGGGATTTCAACTTAAGGCACCTAAAATGGAGGAATATAGCAAATAATATTGTTGCAGTAATAATAACACTAGGAGGCAGCTCTGATGAAAACTCACACGAGCTTTTAAATCTCTGCACAAAATTCAATTTAAACGAGCAAATAATAGAGCCTACTAGACTGGAGAATACACTAGACCTCATCTTCACTAACAGTGATGATCTGATAAGAAATGTCACCATATCAAAAACAATATACTCAGATCACAACATAATTGAGGTTCAGTCATGTATGCGCGGAACCCCAGACCGACATAATGAGATTAGTCACGAGGGAGCATTCACCAAATTCAATTTCAATAACAAAAACATAAAGTGGGACCAAGTAAACCAAGTCCTAACCGATATAAGCTGGGAAGATATACTAAGCAACACAGACCCCAACTTATGCCTAGAACAGATTAACTCGGTGGCACTCGATGTATGCACAAGGCTTATTCCTCTAAGAAAAAGGAGGAGTAGATGTAAAACAGAAAGAGACAGGCGCTCCCTTTACAGGCGACGGAAAAGAATAACAGAGCGGCTAAAAGAGGTCAATATATCTGAAATGCGTAGGGAGACACTGGTCAGAGAAATAGCAAGCATCGAACTTGAGCTAAAAGAATCCTTTAGGAGTCAGGAATCGCGGGAAGAACTAAAAGCCATAAATGAAATCGAAAGAAACCCAAAGTATTTCTTCTCCTATGCCAAATCAAAATCGAGAACAACGTCCAGTATTGGGCCCCTACTTAAACAAGATGGGTCCTACACAGATGACAACAAGGAAATGACTGAGCTACTCAAGTCCCAATATGACTCAGTTTTTAGCAAGCCGCTAACCAGACTGAGAGTCGAAGATCAAAATGAATTTTTTATGAGAGAGCCACAAAATTTGATTAACACAAGCCTATCCGATGTTATCCTGACGTCAAATGACTTCGAACAGGCGATAAATGACATGCCCATGCACTCTGCCCCAGGGCCAGACTCATGGAACTCTGTGTTCATCAAGAACTGCAAGAAGCCCCTATCACGAGCCTTTTCCATCCTATGGAGAGGGAGCATGGACACGGGGGTCGTCCCACAGTTACTAAAAACAACAGACATAGCCCCACTCCACAAAGGGGGCAGTAAAGCAACAGCAAAGAACTACAGACCAATAGCACTAACATCCCATATCATAAAAATCTTTGAAAGGGTCCTAAGAAGCAAGATCACCACCCATCTAGAAACCCATCAGTTACACAACCCAGGGCAACATGGGTTTAGAACAGGTCGCTCCTGTCTGTCTCAACTATTGGATCACTACGACCAGGTCCTAAATGCACTAGAAGACAAAAAGAATGCAGATGTAATATATACAGACTTTGCAAAAGCCTTCGACAAGTGTGACCATGGCGTAATAGCGCACAAAATGCGTGCTAAAGGAATAACAGGAAAAGTCGGTCGATGGATCTATAATTTCCTCACTAACAGAACACAGAGAGTAGTGGTCAACAGAGTAAAGTCCGAGGCAGCTACGGTGAAAAGCTCTGTTCCACAAGGCACAGTACTCGCTCCCATCTTGTTCCTCATCCTCATATCCGACATAGACAAGGATGTCAACCACAGCACCGTGTCTTCCTTTGCAGATGACACCCGAATCTGCATGACAGTGTCATCCATTGCAGACACTGCAAAGCTCCAGTGGGCTGCAGAAAACAATATGAAGTTCAACGATGAGAAATTTCAATTACTCAGATATGGTAAACATGAGGAAATTAAATCTTCATCAGAGTACAAAACAAATTCTGGCCACAAAATAGAGCGAAACACCAACGTCAAAGACCTGGGAGTGATCATGTCGGAGGATCTCACCTTCAAGGACCATAACATTGTATCAATCGCATCTGCTAGAAAAATGACAGGATGGATAATGAGAACCTTCAAAACTAGGGAGGCCAAGCCCATGATGACACTCTTCAGGTCACTTGTTCTATCTAGGCTGGAATATTGCTGCACACTAACAGCACCTTTCAAGGCAGGTGAAATTGCCGACCTAGAAAATGTACAGAGAACCTTCACGGCGTGCATAACGAAGATAAAACACCTCAATTATTGGGAGCGCTTGAGGTTCCTAAACCTGTATTCCCTGGAACGCAGGAGGCAGATATACATGATTATATACACCTGGAAAATCGTAGAGGGACTAGTACCGAACTTGCACACGAAAATCACTCACTACGAAAGCAAAAGACTTGGCAGACGATGCACCATCCCCCCAATGAAAAGCAGGGGTGTCACTAGCACGTTAAGAGACCATACAATAAGTGTCAGGGGCCCGAGACTGTTCAACTGCCTCCCAGCACACATAAGGGGGATTACCAACAGACCCCTGGCAGTCTTCAAGCTGGCACTGGACAAGCACCTAAAGTCAGTTCCTGATCAGCCGGGCTGTGGCTCGTACGTTGGTTTGCGTGCAGCCAGCAGCAACAGCCTGGTTGATCAGGCTCTGATCCACCAGGAGGCCTGGTCACAGACCGGGCCGCGGGGGCGTTGACCCCGGAACTCTCTCCAGGTAAACTCCAGGTAATTAGTTGCACTTGTGTCCTTTCACTTTACATAACTCCGGGTACCCATTTTACTGATGGGTGAACATAGACAACCGGTGTAAAGAAACACCCCCAATGTTTCTACCCTCGCTGGGAATCGAACTCAGACGCTCGCCGTGTGAACATAAGAAAATAAGAAAGAGCACTGCAGCAGGCCTACTGGCCCATGCGAGGCAGATCCAAGTCCCCTACCGGCTTAGGCTAATGCCCCAACCTAGTCAGGTCAGGCCACGTTCACTTAAGGAAGGAACACGGCATCTGGCCTAGTAGCACAAGCTAGTCAGGTCCAGCCCACACCCACCTGCACCCACTCATGCATTTATCTAAGCTATCTTTAAAACTAAAGAACGTTTTAGCCTCAACTATTGGATCACTACGACAAGGTCCTAGATGCACTAGAAGACAAAAATAATGTAGATGTAATATATACAGACTTTGCAAAAGCCTTCGACAAGTGTGACCATGACGTAATAGCGCACAAAATGCGTGCTAAAGGAATAACAGGAAAAGTTGGTAGATGAATCTATAATTTCCTCACTAACAGAACACAGAGAGTAGTGGTCAACAGAGTAAAGTCTGAGGCGGCTACGGTGAAAAGCTCTGTTCCACAAGGCACAGTACTCGCTCCCATCTTGTTTCTCATCCTCATATCCGACATAGACAAGGATGTCAACCACAGCACCGTGTCTTCATTTGCAGATGACACCCGAATCTGCATGACAGTGTCTTCCATTGCAGACACTGCAAGGCTCCAGGCGGACATCAACCAAATCTTTCAATGGGCTGCAGAAAACAATATGAAGTTCAACGATGAGAAATTTCAATTACTCCGATATGATAAACACTAGGAAATTAAAACTTCATCAGAGGGCAAAACAAATTCCGGCCACAAAATAGAGCGAGAAACCAACGTCAAAGACCTGGGAGTGATCATGTCGGAGGATCTCACCTTCAAAGACCATAACATTGTATCAATCGCAGCTGCTAGAAAAATGACAGGATGGATAATGAGAACCTTCAAAACTAAGGATGCCAAGCCCATGATGACACTCTTCAGGCGCTTGTTCTATCTAGGCTGGAATATTGCTGCACACTAACAGCACCTTTCAAGGCAGGTGAAACTGCTGACCTAGAAAATGTACAGAGAACCTTCACGGCGCGCATAACGGAGATAAAACACCTCAATTACTGGGAGCGCTTGAAGTTCCTGAACCTGTATTCCCTGGAACGCAGGCGGGAGAGATACATGATTATATACACCTGGAAAATCCTAGAGGGACTAGTACCGAACTCGCACACGAAAATCACTCGCAACGAAAGCAAAAGACTTGACAGACGATGCAACATCCCCCCAATGAAAAGCAGGGGTGTCACTAGCACGTTAAGAGACAATACAATAAGTGTCAGGGGCCCGAGACTGTTCAACTGCCTCCCAGCATACATAAGGGAGATCACCAACAGACCCCTGGCAGTCTTCAAGCTGGCACTGGACAAGCACCTAAAGTCGGTACCTGACCAGCCGGGCTGTGGCTCGTACGTTGGATTGCGTGCAGCCAGCAGTAACAGCCTGGTTCATCAGGCTCTGATCCACCAGGAGACCTGGTCACAGACCGGGCCGCGGGGGCGTTGACCCCCGGAACTCTCTCCAGGTAAACTCCAGGTAAGCTATAACTGTACTCGGGAGCTTGTTCCATTCATCCACAACTCTATTACCAAACCAGTGCTTTCCTATATCCTTCCTGAATCTGATTTTTTCCAACTTAAAGCCATTGCTGTGACTCTTGTCTAGGCTAGATATTTTTAGCACGCTATTTACATCCCCTTTATTTATTCTTGTCTTCCATTTATACACAGTCATATCCCCCCTAATTCTACGCCTTTCTAAAGAGTGCAGATTCAAAGCCGTCAGTCTATCCTCATAGGAAAGATTTCTGATACACGGGATCAACTTTGTCATCCTCCTTTGTACGTTTTCCAATGCATTTATATCCATTCTGTAATACGGTGACCAAAACTGCAGCGTAATTTAGATGAGGTCTAACCAAGGATATATAGAATTGAAGAACAACCTGAGGACTCCTATTATTTATGCTTCTCGATATGAAGCCAAGTTTTCTGTTAGCTTTATTGCGGACACTTATGCACTATTGTCTTGGTTTTAGATTACTGCTAACCAGAACTCTCAAATCCTTTTCGCAGTCCGTAATAATTAAGATCTACATTATTTAGTTTATATGTGGCATGGTTATTTTTCTGTCCAACATTTAGAACTTTGCATTTGTCTATATTCAAGTTTATTCTCTATAAGGGTTACAATGTGGGGTTTACAGGTTTTGGGTATTGTGTAGTTTACATGTTATAAAATATTAATTACAAAGGGGGCCACTAGGACACCTAGCATGGCTAGGCATTCCGGGCAGACTTAAATTAATTCTTAACATTAAATCCTTACAGATTATGATATTAAGGCTAAGTGACTACATCATAATTTGTGAGTTTAGCAATGTGAATGCTTTTGTTTTGGCACAATACAAAGTGTCTATATTGGAGTATCATAGGCAAACTTATGACTACTTAGGATTTATTATTTTAAGATTAAGATTAGTATTTCTGGGTTTATAGTCAGTGTGTGAGTGACTGTAATTGTGAACCACCAGGTGGTTATCATGTAGCTAGTTGTCGGGGTGGATCAGGGAGATAAGATGTTTTCTAACTGTAGTTTTGAAAGTGATGAATGTGTCTGCAGTTCTAGAGTTTTCAGGTAGGGTGTTCCAGATTTTAGGTCCTTTGAAATACATTGAATTTTTGTAAAGGTTTAGTCGAACACTGGGAATGTCATAGAGATGCTTGTGTCTGGTGTTATGCCTGTGGATCCTGTCACAACTATCAAGAAAGCATTTTAGGTCAAGGTTAATATTGGAATTTAAGGTCCTGTAGATATAGACTGCACAGTAGTAAGTGTGGATGTTCTGAACAGGTAGTAAGTTTAGATCTTTGAAGAGTGGGGAGGGGGGTGTTGCCAGGGATGGGATTTAGTGATTATTCTTACTGCGGCTTTTTGTTGGGTTATTATTGGCTTTAGGTGTGTTGCTGCAGTTGATCCCCAAGCACAGATAGCATAGGTGAGGTATGGATATATAAGTGAATGGTATAGTGTGAGAAGGGCAGTTTGCGGCACGTAGTATCGTATCTTGGAGAGGATCCCCACTGTTTTGGATACTTTTTTTTTTTTGTTGTGTTGGATATGGGTGCTGAAATTTAGGTTGTTGTCGAGGTATAGGCCTAGGAATTTGTCCTCTTTATGTCTGGTAATTAGAGTGTTGTCGACCTTAATGTTAAGTTGCGCAACACCTGCTCTGCTACCAAACATAATATAGCAGGTTTTACTAGTGTTAAGTGTAAGTTTATTGGCTGTCATCCAAGTCGATATTTTGAGCAGCTCCTCTTTAACAATGGTGTTGAGGGTGGCAAGATTAGGGTGGGAGATGACATAAGTCGTGTTTCAGGTGTTGGGATATGTTTGGAAGATCATTGATGTAAATGAGGAAGAGCAGGGGTCCAAGGACACTTCCCTGCGGAACTCCAGTATCAAGTGGCCGTATTGATGAGGCTGTGTCTTTAATGGTGACATACTGATACCTATTAGAAAGGTAGGATTTAAAATATGCAAGTGCATGGCCTCTTATACCATAGTGGTCAAGTATGTGGAGCAGGATGCCGTGGTCTACTGTGTCAAACGCTTTTCTTAGGTCAATAAAAATTCCTAGCAGATATTCCTTAATTTCCAATGCTGTGTAAAGCAGGTCTAGCATTTTTATAATTGCATCATTAGTGCTTTTATTTTTTCTGAATCCAAATTGGCAGGGGTTGAGTATGTTTTGTGACGTTATAAATGAATATAGTCTCCTGTGCACGAGTTTTTCAAAGATTTTGGATAGCAATGGTAAGTTTGATATTGGTCTATAGTTTTTTACGTCTGTAGGGTCACCACCTTTATGTATTGGTGTAACCCTTGCTGTCTTGAGTAGTGTCGGGAAAGTGCTAGTTTCTAGTGACTTGTTAAAAAGTAATGTAATAGCATGCGAAAGGACCTGGGCCGCTCGCTTGTACAATAATGGTGGGACGTGAGACAGATTCCCCGAGTTATTTTTAAGTGACTTTATGATCGCGGTGACTTCTGTGGGCTCAGTTGGTACAAGACAGAAGGAATTTGGGAAATTCCCATCTAGGTAGTCCCTGGCACGGGCATTGGTACATGGGATTTTACTGGCGAGATTAGATCCTACGTTTGAGAAGAAGTCGTTTATCTTGTTAGCTGTATCAGTGGGATGCAGTGGTGTTTCATTAGGTTTAGTTAGAACAATATTCTTGTTTTTTTTTTCAGTTTGTGGGTCCCCAGAATCTGGGAAAGTGTTTTCCAGGTCTTTTTTTATATCTCCTCTTGTGTCAGTGAATCTGTTGGAGTAGTACAGTTGTTTGGCTTTCTTTATTAATTTGGTGAGAACTGTTGAATATTGTTTAAAAATATCTTTGTGTATTAAGCCCTGTCTATATTGCTTTTCATATTGGTGCTTCTTATCAATGGATTTCAGAATGCTGCTGGTTAGCCATGGGCAACCAAGCCGTTTATTCGTGATCTGTTTCGTTTTTATAGGACAAAGTTTGTTGTATAGTCTAAGTATTTTGTTAAGAAAAATGTCTGTCCAATCGTCAATACCATTGGCATTGAAGAATTCTGTAGGCCAGTCAACAGTCTCTAGGTCTGCTGTGAAATTCCTTATTGAGGCCTCGTCATGGAGTCTAAATGAAACTTTGTTGTAATCGAATGGTGGCTTACTAATCTTTGTTAAGAGGAAGGTTGGGTAGTGGTCAGTAGTGCTGTCTGTGATTATCTCTGATTTAAGGGGGGCTAGTGTATTGGTCCATATGTGGTCTATTATGGTTGCACTTGTCTCAGTCAGCCTGGTTGGTTTAGTTATTGTTGGTATGAGGAGTGTGTTGTTCATATTGTTGATGAAATCAGTTACAGTCTCATCATCTGGTAGGCCAAGGTTGATATTGAAGTCTCCAGCTAAGAGAAGGTGGTGCTTGTTCATTTGTCTGTTTGTTATTAGTGACTTTAGATTCTCACTGAAGTTTGGGATGTTTGTGTGGGGTATCCGGTATATGACACCGACTGTTATAGGCGTCTTGAGGTTTTTTACAGTAAAATTAGCAAAAATGTATTCCCCATATTCATCACTAAAGCAATTAGTGCTAATACAAGATAGTTGGTTAGAGTAATAGATTGCAGTACCACCCCCAACTTGGTATGGTCTGCAGTTGTGGATTGCTGTGTATCCTGGTAGTGGGTAGATATCAATTGTGTCCTGCTTAAGCCAGGTCTCAGTAAGAATAATGCAGGAAAAAGGTGTCTTTAGTGACTCAAGGAGTGCCAGGAGGTCATCATAGTGTTTGCTTAAGGACCTGATGTTGTAGTTAAGAACTGATAGACTTTGAGCAGTGTTCAGGATAGTGCTGGCCTGTGATGCTGTGTAATAAAGGCAGTTACTTTCCAATAAGTTTTGATTGTGTGTTAGATTATGGAGGTTTAGATCAGGGTCAACGTGATCATTCATCTTATAGGTTTAAATGGTGGTTGTTTATATCCTGTATTATGTGGTGAGTTCTAATACTGATTTCTGTAGTGGTGGGAGGTTTGGATAAGTATACCGCTAAAACACTTTGGTCATATAGAGTATAGTCACTAATAAACATAATGAAATAGATATTGTCTATGTGTTGTGCTAGAATGAGCTAAAGTACAGCTAGGTATAAACTAATACTATAAAAAAAACAAATTACAAGTGGCACCAGACTCACTCTTGTAATTGCACTAAGGTCTAATATAATGAATTTGGTGTTGTCTATGTATTGAGCTAGAATGAGCTAAAGTACAACTAGGTATAGTTAGTTTAGGTGGTGTCTATGTATTGAGCTAGAATGAGCTAAAGTACAACTAGGTATAGTTAGTTTAGGTGGTGTCTATGTATTGAGCTAGAATGAGCTAAAGTACAACTAGGTATAAACTTATAATATAAAAATACAAATTAAAATGGTACTTGCAATTGCACTAGGGTCTGGTATAGGTTGTTAACAAGATCAAGAGTATAACTAGATTTAAATTGACAAAATAAAATTCACAAATTAAAGTACCAAAAGAATAATAAGTAAAAAATAACAATGGCAATGACTTGGTTATAATATGATAGTAAGATGGTAGACAGGTACACAGGTACACAGGTACACAGGTAGACAGGTAGACAGGTACACAGGTACAAAGGATAATATAAAGGTTGGAGTTGAATATACAAACTTGAAAATTTGGCAACAAAATGTTATGAAAAGTATAAAATAATGATTAATTTACAAAAGTAAAATTGACTGGTAGTAAATATGGTGTTTAATAAAATTTTAGTAAGTAATAATGATTACAAAAAAAGATTAATTAGCAAAAAAAAAAGTGAAAAAGTAATGTTTATTTCAAGTATTAAATTTTAAGAACAGTTATTTGAATTCAATATTGCACTGGTAGTTATACTAGAGGTTATTTGGCAGTAAATGTGGTATTAAAACAGGTTATGGTAATTAGACAAGTAATGGTAATTAAATTATGTCAAAAATGTTAAAAGTAAATTGTACTGATAGTAAAGATGGTAATTAATTATTAATTTTAGTAAGTAATATCAATTAATAGTATTTAAAAAAATATGAGGTAGTAATATGGACAGAGAAAGTATCAATTCAGCTAATATTTAAGCAAACAATAGTAAATAAGAAAATTACATAAGGCGACTTATGCTTACTAGTAAAATCACATAATGAGGTAGTTGATTATTTAATTACTAAGAGATTGTACTATGAAATTTGAACAATAATGGAGCAAAACGTACACTACATTACGTAGGCTTTTAGGTTGGACATTGTTTAGTTATTCTCTGTAAGATTAGTATCCCTGAGAAATCGTGATAGATCATTCTCGTTCGTGATTGTGTACAGTTGACCTACATTTGTTTTCCTAACTAGAATTTTCCCATCCCGTGTGAAGCATAGGTGTATTGTGTCATTATTCTCCCGCTTAAGTTTTCTGACTCTATACAGGAGGTTCTGACGTTTTTTAGTAAGACACTCGTTTATGTATACCTCCTTCTTTACTTTAATAGATGCAATTATTAAGTCTTTTTTCCTGTTATGTGAGTGGAATCTAAGCATAACACTTTTTCTACCATGGAATCCTAGTAACCTGGCTTCCTTTATTTCTGACTCTGGTACTGTAACTTTTGTTTGGTCCTTTATGACCTGCAGAGTAATTTCTTTACTGTTTGTTTGGTTCATATCACTGGGAAAAAGTGGACTGTTAACTATTACTGTGTCCGATAGTTTATCTTGTTCAGTTTTATCTTCTTGGAAAGCAAAGTAGTCACTGAACTGGTTATCTAAGTTGTTCTTCCATTATTTTACTGCTTCTTCAACGTTTGTATTAAGAGATTTTATTTGTTCTGTATGGCTATCTATGACTGTTTGGATGGTCTTGCCATAGTTAGCCATTCCTGGTGTTGATAACTTTTGTTCAAGACTGAGGATTTTGTTCTCGAGTTGTGTCATCCTGGTGTCTTGTTTTGTTAGCGTCTCTCCAAGATTCATATTTTCAATAACTGCATCTGCCGCTCCTCCGACCACTGCATCAGTCTATTCAAATCTTCCTGGAGTGCTCTAATGTCCTCGTCAGAATGAATTCGACGGCCTGTTTTGGTGTCATCGGCAAACTTGCTAATGTCGCTATTTATTCCCTCATCTATGTCGTTTATGTAGATTGTGAACAAGGGGCCCAATGGAAATAAGTCACTCTGGCTGACTTTTTAGGGTTATCCTAGGTACTTTACACATATGCTGCTATGTATGATAATCTATGTAGATGTATTTGTGTATACCTGAATAAACTTACTTACTTACATACTTTTTAACACTGACCCCTGTGGCACACCGCTTGTGAGGCTTCCCCGCTCTGATTTCTCCCAATTTATACAAAGTCTTTGCTGCCTATTTGTCAACCATGCCTCTATCCAGGAAAAAAATTTTCCTCCTATTCCGTGTGCCTTAATGTGGGACTCTATCGAGAGCTTTAGCCACCGGTCCACGTCTGAATAAATAATATAATACGATAATATAATACCTTTATTTACTATTAGTACATGTACTTGGTATACAGGCCTAGCTGACATCAATGACATACTACTATATAAAAAAAACTTGTTATGCTGAGCATTTCAGGCAAATTAGGTCAGTTTTTGTCCCAGGATACGACCCAAACCAGTCGACTAACACCCAGGTACCCATTTACTGATGGGTGAACATAGACAACAGGTGTAAAAACACGCCCAATGTTTTTACCCTGGATGGGAATCGAACCCAGACCCTCGCCGTGTGAAGCCAGAGCTTTAGCCACCAGAGCCCCATAAATAAGTAAATAAAACACTTCTCACATGTTGCTTCTGTGTTGCATTCAGGCAGTATTTTAGATCGTCATGGCTGCAAGCTTATCATGTTCGCGAATTCTTAGATCGAGAAACCTTTCCGTTTCACTTATGTACTTTCAGTCACAACTCAAGCAGGGTAAAACATAGATTCCTGCACTAGGGACTAGGTCTGGTGTTTTTTCCTTCTTATGTATTAAATCTTTCATAGAGGTTGAAGGGTTTAAAGCTATCCTGTGATGGTTGTTTTTAATATTCGTGTGTAATTGACACCACGCCGCTGACTGGCACTACAATGGTTTTGGTAGTCTTTCTTTTACAGAATTGTTGATACTGTACAAGGATTCATTTTGACCGTTTCCTGTAATCGGATATAAAGTGGAGGGGGTAAAATTACAGAAATCTGAAAATTTGTGTTCAGTGTGCGTGTTCATCTCGTAGGTGCTGAGGGCAAGAAATTTTACAAGCCCACAAGAAAAAATTGTAACACGCCCTTATTTTTTGTTAAATAAGTAAAAGTGTAATAAATCATTCTTAAATATGGGTTTTCTATACACCTTGAACAATAATTTATCTCCTCCAATATGAAGCAATACATTAAGAAAGAGTAAGAAGTTATGCATTTTCTCTTCAGTAAACTAGTGGGTTCTAGGCCCCTGTGATGGCATGAAGACTGTCCTGTGCTTCAGAGCTCCTAGGCTCGTCCATCCAGTGCTTCAAAGCTCAGGCTCGTCCACTTACCGCATTCAGAAAACTGAATTAGATGTAGTGATCAAGAAATGGTGAGCTTCTAAACATTCCACAAATAGATTAGCTAGGATGGCGCTTAGCGTTGAGCTCATAGCGAGGCCAAACCATTGTTTGAATAGTTTTCGGTGCTGAAGTTGTTATTATGGTATGCGCACTTTGATCAGATCGACGAAATCTTGGTATGGCTCTGGAAGGTACAAGTCGACCACTTACTCGCTTCCCTTGTATCACTGGCCCCAGTGTACTAAATCAAATCACAAATCACTCAGTTTTAACATATCATGGAATTCCCCTAATAATGGCAATCAAGTCTCCGTCCCTGACTTTCGCTTGGCTGATTTCATAGGACTGAAAAATTACTTAGGTGGGCTGAACTGGAATGACCTGACTAGGGGTCAGGTAGGTGGTGATGGTTGCCGATATGATGCTTTCCAGGGCATAGTTCTAGCTGCTCAGTCAAATTATGTTCCAAATAGGGAAATCAGATCAAACAAAAATGATCCTAAATGGATGAACAATAGATTAAAATATCTGATTGGTCAAAAGAGAGGCATATATAGGCAAATCAAAAGAGGAGAGGGGCAATTAAGAAATCGATATATTCAGTTAAAGAGAGAAATAAAAAAGGGAATTAGAAAAGCAAAAAGAGATTATGAGGTTAAAGTTGCAAGAGAATCGAAGACTAACCCAAAAGGATTCTTTCAGGTATACAGAAGTAAGATCAGGGACAAGATAGGCCCACTCAAAAGTTCCTCGGGTCAGCTCACTGACAGTGATAAGGAAATGTGTAGAATTTTTAACACATACTTCCTCTCAGTTTTTACACAGGAGGATACCAGCGATATTCCAGTAATGATAAATTATGTAGAACAGGACGATAATAAACTGTGCACTATTAGGGTCACAAGTGACATGGTCCTTAGGCAAATAGATAAATTAAAACCTAACAAATCCCCAGGCCCTGATGAACTGTATGCAAGGGTTCTAAAGGAATGTAAAGAGGAGCTTAGCACACCTTTGGCTAATCTTTTCAACATATCACTACAAACTGGCATGGTGCCAGATAAGTGGAAAATGGCAAATGTGATACCTATTTTCAAAACAGGTGACAGGTCCTTAGCTTCGAACTATAGACCAATAAGCCTAACCTCCATAGTGGGAAAATTTATGGAATCAATAATTGCCGAGGCAGTTCGTAGCCACCTTGAAAAGCATAAATTAATCAACGAATCTCAGCATGGTTTTACAAAGGGGCGTTCCTGCCTTACGAATTTATTAACTTTTTTCACTAAGGTATTTGAGGAGGTAGATCATGGTAATGAATATGATATTGTGTATATGGACTTCAGTAAGGCTTTTGACAGGGTCCCACATCAGAGACTATTGAGGAAAATTAAAGCACATGGAATAGGAGGAGAAATTTTTTCCTGGATAGAGGCATGGTTGACAAATAGGCAGCAGAGAGTTTGCATAAATGGGGAGAAATCAGAGTGGGGAAGCGTCACGAGCGGTGTTCCACAGGGGTCAGTGTTGGGCCCCCTGCTGTTCACAATCTACATAAACGACATAGATGAGGGCATAAAGAGCGACATCGGCAAGTTTGCCGATGACACCAAAATAGGCCGTCGAATTCATTCTGACGAGGACATTCGAGCACTCCAGGAAGATTTGAATAGACTGATGCAGTGGTCGGAGAAGTGGCAGATGCAGTTTAATATAGACAAATGCAAAGTTCTAAATGTTGGACAGGACAATAACCATGCCACATATAAACTAAATAATGTAGATCTTAATATTACGGATTGCGAAAAAGATTTAGGAGTTCTGGTTAGCAGTAATCTGAAACCAAGACAACAGTGCATAAGTGTTCGCAATAAAGCTAATAGAATCCTTGGCTTCATATCAAGAAGCATAAATAATAGGAGTCCTCAGGTTGTTCTTCAACTCTATACATCCTTGGTTAGGCCTCATTTAGATTATGCTGCACAGTTTTGGTCACCGTATTACAGAATGGATATAAATTCTCTGGAAAATGTACAAAGGAGGATGACAAAGATGATCCCATGTATCAGAAACCTTCCCTATGAGGATAGACTAAGGGCCCTGAAACTGCACTCTCTAGAAAGACGTAGAATTAGGGGGGATATGATTGAGGTTTATAAGTGGAAGACAGGAATAAATAAAGGGGATGTAAATAGTGTGCTGAAAATATCTAGCCTAGACAGAACTCGCAGCAATGGTTTTAAGTTGGAAAAATTCAGATTCAGGAGGGATATAGGAAAGTACTGGTTTGGTAATAGAGTTGTGGATGAGTGGAACAAACTCCCAAGTACCGTTATAGAGGCCAGAACGTTGTGTAGCTTTAAAAATAGGTTGGATAAATACATGAGTAGATGTGGGTGGGTGTGAGTTAGACCTGATAGCTTGTGCTAACAGGTCGGTTGCCGTGTTCCTCCCTTAAGTCAATGTGACCTGACCTGACTAGGTTGGGTGCATTGGCTTAAGCCGGTAGGGACTTGGACCTGCCTCGCATGGGCCAGTAGGCCTTCTGCAGTGTTCCTTCGTTCTTATGTTCTTATGTTCTATATGTATATATATATATATATATATATATATATATATATATATATATATATATATATATATATATATATATATATATACACATATATATATATATATATATATATATATATATATATATATATATATATATATATATATATATATATATATATATATATATATACATATATATATATATATATATACATATATATATATATATATATATATATATATATATATATATATATATATATATATATATATATATATATATATATATATATATATATATATATATATATATATATATATATATATGCAAAACAACCACTCTGAAAGAATAGAGAAATTCCAAGCGCTTTCGTGACTACTCACATTATCAAGGAACTATGAAAGTAAAGATCCAAGGAAGCTATATAAGGGGTCTGGCCAGCACCTCACTATCAGATCCCACAACGGTTAAACACCTGACGCCCGCCGACCCAACTTGGATAGGTCCTTTGCACAACTCACCCACAAACTATTCTACCCAAGAAAATTTAAAAATTATTTGTCCAGTGTATTATTAAATTCTTCCCAAATTCTATTAATTATAAATGGATCTAATTTATATAAACCAAAGGAAATATTCATATTATTGTCAAAACTGCTTTTTATGAAACAAGATTCAATTATATTCCTGTCGACCATGGACTTGCTTGATACTACTTTCTCAACTCTTTGAAAATCAATTGGATGGTTAAAATCTCTTACATGAATAAATAGAGCATTGGAATCTTGTCCAGTTCTAATGCTATATTTAAGTTGTTTTAATCTTAGTTCGAGATTTTTACCAGTTTGACCGTAATAAACTTTATCGCAAATTTTACAAGGAATCTTATAGACACATCCATCAGCATTTTGGGGGGAATTCTTTATCAAAAGTTTTTTTACTGTATCAAGATTTTTGAATACAACTTTAATATTAAAAGTCTTAAGAAGAGAAGGCATATCAACCAAGTTTTCATGGTAAGGGAGAACCAACATATTTTTAGTTGAATAAGGCTGGTTGTCCCTTTTTGGATTGTAAAAAGTATTTCTAGCAACTTTAAAAGATTTATCAATTACATTTCTTGGGTATTTTAAATCATTACCTATTTCATAAATTTTGGATATTTCCTCATCTATGAACTCAGGACTACAAATTCATAAAGCTCTCAAAAACATTGATGAGAAAACAGACAGTTTGACTCTATCTTGATGCGAGGAATAATAGTGGACATAGGAACAGTTATTTGTAGGTTTTCTGTAAATTTTAAATTTGAATTCATTATTACCCTTAATAATTAAAACATCTAGAAAAGGCAATGAGTTATTTTCTTCAAACTCAACAGTAAAGTTTATAGAATGGGCTAAGCTATTTAATTTTCCAAGGAAATGGTGTATATCTACATTTTTGGGCATAAGACACAAAATATTATCAACATATCTGAACCATTTAGCTCTATTAGGGAGGATTGTGTTAAGCAACCTTATTTCAAAAAATTCCATGTATAGGTTACTAAGAACAGGTGAAAGAGGATTTCCCATTGCCATACCAAACTTCTGAGTGTAAAACTTATCATTAAATACAAATTTTGCATCAACAATGAAAAATTTTCTGATTTATCCTCTGATGAAATTAATATTAGTAAAGGAATGGTACATAGCTCTATGTTAAAACCAAACATTCCCAATTGCCCTCAAAGATTCTTTAAGTCTTATGATACACTTAGTAACAATAAAAATTTGCGCCTTACTAAAGCAGACAAAATAAATGCAATAGTAATTATGAAAGAAAATGATTACCAAGAAAAAATGAATAATCTCTTAGATGATACTGAAACCTATTCTAAATTTAGGAAAAATCCCCTAGAAACCGTTAACAGCAATTTCAATAAAACAATAAAACTTCTACTGAAAGGCAAAGATGAATTAGTCAAACAATTTACTTCCACTAATCCATCTTTACCTTACATGTATGGACTAATAAAAACACACAAACCAGGGAATCCAGTCAGACCAATTATTAGCTCCATAGGGTCTGTTTCATATAATTTATCCAAATGGTTTGTTGATATTTTGAGCCTTATTGTTGGCAAAATTTCTAACTTTAATGTTAAAAACAACATAAACTTGGTTGATAAATTAAGCTCCTTGACTGACTTAAATGATTTTAAGATGGTTAGTTTTGATGTTACTTCCTTGTTTACGAAAGTTCCTGTTGATGATTTATTAAGTTTCTTATCTGAAGAACTCGTTAACTATGATTTACCATTGCCAGTTCCTACTATTATTAAACTTATTAAACTTTGCATTGTTGATGCAAAATTTGTATTTAATGATAAGTTTTACACTCAGAAGTTTGGTATGGCAATGGGAAATCCTCTTTCACCTGTTCTTAGTAACCTATACATGGAATTTTTTGAAACAAGGTTGCTTAACACAATCCTCCCTAACAGAGCTAAATGGTTCAGATATGTTGATGATATTTTGTGTCTTATGCCCAAAAATGTAGATATACACCATTTCCTTGGAAAATTAAATAGCTTAGCCCATTCTATAAACTTTACTGTTGAGTTTGAAGAAAATAACTCATTGCCTTTTCTAGATGTTTTAATTATTAAGGGTAATAATGAATCCAAATTTAAAATTTACAGAAAACCTACAAATAACTGTTCCTATGTCCACTATTATTCCTCGCATCAAGATAGAGTCAAACTGTCTGTTTTCTCATCAATGTTTTTGAGAGCTTTACGAATTTGTAGTCCTGAGTTCATAGATGAGGAAATATCCAAAATTTATGAAATAGGTAATGATTTAAAATACCCAAGAAATGTAATTGATAAATCTTTTAAAGTTGCTAGAAATACTTTTTACAATCCAAAAAGGGACAACCAGCCTTATTCAACTAAAAATATGTTGGTTCTCCCTTACCATGAAAACTTGGTTGATATGCCTTCTCTTCTTAAGACTTTTAATATTAAAGTTGTATTCAAAAATCTTGATACAGTAAAAAAACTTTTGATAAAGAATTCCCCCCAAAATGCTGATGGATGTGTCTATAAGATTCCTTGTAAAATTTGCGATAAAGTTTATTACGGTCAAACTGGTAAAAATATCGAACTAAGATTAAAACAACATAAATATAGCATTAGAACTGGACAAGATTCCAATGCTCTATTTATTCATGTAAGAGATTTTAACCATCCAATTGATATTCAAAAAGTTGAGAAAATAGTATCAAGCAAGTCCATGGTCGACAGGAATATAATTGAATCTTGTTTCATAAAAAGCAGTTTTGACAATAATATGAATATTTCCTTTGGTTTATATAAATTAGATCCATTTATAATTAATAGAATTTGGGAAGAATTTAATAATACACTGGACAAATAATAATTTTTAAATTTTCTTGGGTAGAATAGTTTGTGGGTGAGTTGTGCAAAGGACCTGTCCAGTTGGGCCGGCGCGCGTCAGGTGTTTAACCGTTGTGGGATCTAATAGTGAGGTGTTGGCCAGACCCCTTATATAGCTTCCTTGGATATTTACTTTCATAGTTCCTTGATAATGTGAGTAGTCACGAAAGTGCTTGGAATTTCTCTATTCTTTCAGAGTGGTTGTTTTGTATATATATATATATATATATATATATATATATATATATATATATATATATATATATATATATATATATATATATATATATATATATATATATATATAAAGTCAGTTATCAAGGCAGTGCGCAACTACCCGAGAACGGATAATTGAGTCCCTCTGCCCTATCATTGCAGGAATCACAAAGGTAGACCCAAGAAAAGTCCCACTGAAAACGAGAAAATTTGCGCACAGGTTAGCAAAAAAATTGAAGAAGGTAACACAGTGGGAGCAATCCGAATAATTACAAGTGACGACACTGTAGCCCCCAAAGATGAGACCACAGCCCAAGCACTAAGAGACAAGCATCCAACCAGGAACACCATAGCCATCAACAACAACCCTGAGGAAGACCCCATCACTGAACAACTAATTTTGCTTGAATCGGAAGTCTATAAGGCGATTGTATCATTTCCTGCAGGATCTGCAGGAGGTTACACGGGAATTCGACCTCATCACCTCAAGGAGATGGTAAATCCAGTACTCGGTGCATCTGCATCACTTCTTCTCACCGAGTTAACAACTTTCGTCAACAACTGCCTGGCTGGGCGAATTCCAGAAGAAATTAAACCTTTCTTTTTTGGAGCCTCACTGTGTGCGTTGAAGAAGAAGGATGGGGGAATCAGACCCATTGCGGTTGGAATCACTCTTCGTCGTCTCGTTGCCAAAGCAGCAGTGAGAAACATTCGCCTAGAAGCTGCCAATTTACTCCAGCCACACCAACTGGGCTTTGGGGTCCGTCAAGGCAGTGAAGCTGCAGCTCATGCAGCAAGGGTCTACATCAGGGACCTACCAGAAGACAAGACCATAGTCAAACTTGATTTTAGAAATGCCTTTAATATGGTAAAGATAGATGCTGTCTTGCCAGCTGTTCGGGATCGCTTCCCCAGTCTTTTTCCCTTCACTTTCAGCCGGCTACAGCAAACCCTCAATTCTTTTGTTTGGAGAACATGAAATTCAATCATCAGAAGGTGTTCAGCAGGGTGACCCACTAGCTCCACTTCTCTTCTGCTTGGCAGTAAGAGAACTAACTTCCAGCCTACGCAGCAAGCTCAACATCTGGTACCTGGATGATGGCACTCTGGCAGGTACTGAAGAGTCCCTGGTGGGGGACCTACAACTGGTGAAAATACAGGGAGAAGACTTGGGACTCATCCTCAATCCCTCCAAGTGTGAAATCATCACAGCGAACCAGGAAATAATCAATGCTGTGCGAAGAATCCTCCCAGAAGTCTCTATTACCACTCCGTCCAACAGTACCCTCTTGGGAACACCGCTGGGTCACCAAGCCATCGACACAGTCCTCAAGGACAAATTGAATGACCTGATGAGAATGGAGGAGAGAATAAGCAATCTTGATGCCCATGATGCTCTGTATCTCCTCACAAGGTGCCTTACTATTCCAAGACTCACTTACTTCCTGAGGTGTGCACCCACTTTTGACAACCCAACACTCGACGAATATGACGCACACCTGAGGTCAACCCTTAAGAAAGTACTGAACCTGTCACTAGAGGATCAGCAATGGGATCAGGCAACCCTCCCAGTGCGACTGGGAGGTATAGGGGTGCGCAAAGCAACGCATGTTGCTTTACCTGCTTTTCTGTCTTCGTGTTTGGCTTCCAGTGCATTAGTCAAGAAGATTGTTCCCGAACGCTTGAGAGACGTGGTAGGAGCTCAAGACCCCAGGTTTACTGAAGCAGCGATTCGGTGGGGTACCCTTACAGATTCCTCCAGTAGACCAGCTCCTCCCCAAGAACACAAACAGTCCCACTGGGACAAACCGATCATGGAAAAAATCGCCTACACAGTGCTCTCCAACGCCTCAGGAAAGGACAAAGCTCGTCTCCTGGCAGTGAAGGCACCACACTCAGGAGATTTCCTGTTAGCTGTTCCCAATTCCTCCTTGGGCACTCAACTAGACCCACAGGCCATTCGGATTGGTATTGCTCTTCGCCTAGCCGCCCCCATCCTCACCGAACATAGGTGTATTTGCGGCAGGGCGACAGCTGATCAATTCGGACTTCATGGTCTCGTGTGTCACACAGCAGAAGGGAAGTATGCCAGGCATGAGGAGGTCAATGACATCATAAAGAGAAGCCTCCCCACAGCCCGTTGCCCAGCTCAACGGGAACCCCAAGTGCAGAGGTCTGACGGAAGTCAAAAGCGTCCTGATGGAGCCCATATGCTACCCTGGAAGGATGGAAAGCAGATTGCCTGGGGCTACACATGTGCTGCCACATTGGCAGACACCTACTTGCCATACTCCGTAGTGGAAGGGGGTGGAGTTGCCAGCCACAGGGAGACCCAGAAGATCCGCAAATATGAAGACCTTCCCCCCTTGCTATAACTTCATCCCAGTAGGGTCGGAGACCCTTGGAACATGGGGCAAGTGTGCTCTAAAGTTCCTAATAGAGCTGGGTGAAAAGCTCATCATAGAAACCAAGGACCACAGGGCGACCAGCTTCCTCTTTCAGAGACTCAGTGTTGCGATCCAGAGAGGAAATGCCTGCAGCATTCTGGGCACATGGCCCACTGCCGGGGAGCTGGACGAAGTATTCGAGATGTAGCTCTGAGTTACCTATGTTGTTTTACTTTCCATTGTATTTTTGTGAATGTTTTGTCAATGTATTTTGTCTTTAAATAAAATATATATAAAATATAGGTGGTGGTAGGAGAAAATTCTCAAACAGCTTCAGGGAGAACCTTGAGTTTTCCCTGAAGCAAGTTTATTCTTTTCTCTGAGGATGAGGGTCCCTCTATATATATATATATATATATATATATATATATATATATATATATATATATATATATATATATATATATATATATATATATATATATATATATATATATAGTCAAACTTGATTTTAGAAACGCCTTTAATATGGTGAAGAAAGATGCTGTTTTGCCAGCTGTTCGGGCTCGGTTCCCCAGTCTCTTTCCCTTCATTTCAGCCGGCTACAGCAAACCCTCAATTCTTTTGTTTGGAGAACATGAAATTCAATCATCAGAGGGTGTTCAGCAGGGTGACCCACTCGCTCCACTTCTCTTCTGCTTGGCAGTAAGAGAACTAACTTCCAGCCTACACAGTGAGCTCAATATCTGGTACCTGGATGACGGCACTCTGGCAGGTACCGAAGAGTCCCTCGTGGGGGACCTACAACTGGTGAAAACACAGGGAGAAGACTTGGGACTCATCCTCAATCCCTCCAAGTGTGAAATCCTCACAGCGAACCAGGAAATAATCAATGCTATGCGAAGAATCCTCCCAGAAGTCTCAACTACAACTCCGTCCAACAGTACCCACTTGGGGGCACCGCTGGGTCACCAGGCCATCGATACTGTCCTCAGGGACAAATTGAATGACCTGATGAGAATGGAGGAGAGAATAAGCGATCTTGATGCCCATGATGCTCTGTATCTCCTCACAAGGTGTCTTACTATGCCATGACTCACTTACTTCTAGAGGTGTGCACCCTCTTTTGACAACCCAACACTCGATGAATATGACGCACACCTGAGATCAACTTTTAAGAAGGCACTGAACCTGTCACTAGAGGATGAGCAATGGGATCAGGCAACCCTCCCAGTGCGACTGGGAGGTATAAGGGTGCGTAAAGCAACGCATGTTGCTTTACCTGCTTTTCTGCCTTCGTTTTTGGCTTCCAGTGCATTAGTCAAGAATATAGTGCTCGAACGCTTGAGAGACTTGGTAGGAGCTCAAGACCCCAGGTTTACTAAAGCAGCGATTCGGTGGGACACCCTTACAGACTCCTCCAGTAGACCAGCTCCTCCCAAACAGCACAAACAGTCCCACTGGGACAAACCGATCATGGAAAAAATCGCCAACACAATGCTCTCCAATGCTTCAGGAAAGAACAAAGCTCGTCTCCTGGCAGTGAAGGCACCACACTCAGGAGATTTCCTGTTAGCTGTTCCCAATTCCTCCCTGGGCACCCGTCTCGACCCACAGGCCATTCGGATTGGTGTTGCTCTTCGCCTAGCAGCCCCCATCCTCACCGAACATAGGTGTATTTGCGGCAGGGCGACAGCTGATCACTTCGGACTTCATGGTCTCGTGTGCCACACAGCAGAAGAGAAGTATGCCAGACATGAGGAGATCAATGACATAATAAAGAGAAGCCTCGCCACAGCCCGTTGCCCAGCTCAACGGGAACCCCAAGTACAGAGGTCTGATGGAAGTCAAAAGCGTCCTGATGGAGCCACTATGCTACCCTGGAAGGATGGAAAGCAGATTGCCTGGGACTACACCTGTGCTGCCACATTGGCAGACACCTACTTGCCATACTCTGTAGTGGAAGGGGGTGGAGCTGCCAGCCACAGGGAGACCCAGAAGATCCGAAAATATGAAGACCTTCCCCCTTGCTATAACTTCATTCCAATAGGGTCGGAGACCCTTGGAGCATGGGGCAAGTGTGCTCTAAAGTTCCTCAAAGAGCTGGGTGAAAAGCTCATCATAGAAACCAAGGACCACAGGGCGACCAGCTTCCTCTTTCAGAGACTCAGTGTTGCGATCCAGAGAGGAAATGCCTGCAGCATTCTGGGCATGCGGCCCACCGCAGGGGAGCTGGGCGAAGTATTCGAGATGTAGCTCTGAGTTACCTATGTTGTTTTACTTTCTGTTGTATTTTTGTGAATGTTTGGCCAATGTATTTTGTCTTTAAATAAAACATACTTGAAATATAGGGGGTGGTAGGAGAAAATTCTCAAACAGCTTCAGGGAGAACCTTGAGTTTTCCCTGAAGCAAGTTTATTCTTTTCTCTGAGGATGAGGGTCCCCATGACAGTTCTAGAGGTGGTACCTCCTTATATATATATATATATATATATATATATATATATATATATATATATATATATATATATATATATATATATATATATATATATGTATATATACATGTATATATATATATATATATATATGTATATATATATATATATATATATATATATATATATATATATATATATATATATATATATATATATATATATATATATATATATATATATATATATATATATATATACACGTATGTGTTCTTCCACAAAATTCTCTCTTTCTCTACCTCTCCATTTTGCTACACAGAGAAGCAAATGCTTATAGGCAGCTAAGAAGACATTAACCTAGTTCTTAGCTAGAATATTAATTCAACGACGAGCTTCTGAAGGTTTACGATGTTTCAATACTGCGCAAAGAACCATTCCAGTAACCTTTCTTCCTGTTGGAGAACACGAACTTAATTCACAACGTAACGTAGCTTACGCATTAACGTTGATGACCTGGCGTTATTGTTTTACGTCAACAAAATTTGGGTGCATCAGGAGTGCGCCGTTACCTCTGCTCAAATTACAAGCGGGAACGAGGGCTAGATAACTTAACTCTCGTATTCCATCACACAGGATGAGTTTCCTACATTAGTGATGATGGAGTCTGTGATAATGATGCTCTTATAAATTTTATTTAACCCCTTGTGTGTGGGGGGGATAGACCCTTCTCTGAGATGGGAATTCCAATGGAAATAGTAATTTTAGCCCTGCTGAACTTAAACCATTAAAAGCTGTCGTAGCTACTGAACTCCTAGTGGTGTGAGTGGTGATATCCTCATGGCCCTGCTGATATCTCTCAGCTCAGGCTGTCAGATTTCATTACCTCATGTATGAGCTCCATCCTGTGTGAGGGGAATATGACAGGGTAACACAGGTAGCTCTTCTTTTCAGTGTAACTATTTTATGTACATTATTATTGCTTCACACTTCAAACATTCTTCTTATTGTGGTGTCTAGAACTTACTCATTCCGAATTACCTCCCATTCATCCGTCTCCATTATTATACCATTCCTCACCTATATTTCTCTCTTACCCATTACATCACATCCCTTCTACCGACCCAGCAACTTCAACAACTTGCTGAGTCTCTAACCCACCTCTTAGTAATATCCTCCTGCCTAATATTCTCAGATAATATCTCATCATTTTCTTGCTTCTCGTAATCACATATACATGTTACGTATCCTAACCACCACCCTCCGATATTTTCTCCAACCATCCAACACTGATATTTTCTCCAACCATCCAACACTCTCTCCAACTCTCCAACACCACTCTCTCCAACCCTTCAACATTCTCTCCAACCCTCCAACACCACTCTCTCCAACCCTTCAACATTCTCTCCAACCCTCCAACACCACTCTCTCCAACCCTCCAACACTCTCTCTATCCCTCCAACACTCCAGCCCTCCAACACTATCTTCAACCCTCCAACATTCTCTCCAACCCCTCCAACACTCTCTCCACCCTCCAACACTCCAACACTATCTTCAACCTTCCAACACTGTCTCCAACCCTCCAACACTTTCTCCAACCCTCCAACACTCTTCAACTCTCCAACACTTTCTCCAACCCTCCAACACTCTCTCCAACCCTCTAACACTTTCCAACTCTTACTAGCTTTTCACTCTGTTAAGTGTCCCGTAGTTCGATTACTAGAGCACTTAGCTCACACACTGAGGTCAAGGGGTAGATCCCCGGTATGGCTGGAAACATCAGGACGTGTTTCCTTAAGACACCTGCTGTCCATGTTCACCCATCAGTAAAATAGGTACCTGGGTGTTAGCTGACTGGTGTGGGTCGCATCCTGGGACAAAACTGACCTAATCTGCCCGAAATGCTCTGCATAACAACCGGCTTTCTATATAGTAGTATGTCATTGATGTCAGCTAGGACTGTATATCTTGTACATGTACTTGTAGAAATAAAGATTATTATTATTATTATTATTATTATTATTATTATTATTATTATTATTATTATTATTATTATTATTATTATTATTATTATTGTTACTATTATTATTATTATTATTATTATTATTATTATTATTATTATTATTATTATTATTATTATTATTGTTTTTATTATTATTATTATTATTATTATTATTATTATTATTATTATTATTATTATTATTATTATTATTAGACTGTCCTGACACTCTTCTCTTTCTGTACCTCACCACTGTACCTTAGTACTACCACCACCTCTACCACTACAACCACCACCACAACCACCATCCACCACTACCACCACCACCACCACTTCCACCATCACCTCCACAACAACCACTATCCACCACTACCACTACCACCACAACCACCATCCACCACCACCACTACCACCACTACCACCATCACCTCCACCACAACCACTATCCACCACTACCACCACTACCACCACCACTACCACTACCACCACCACTACTACCACCATCACAACCACCATCCACCACCACCCTCTGTCCACTCTCTACCTCCCCACTGTTCCCTTCCTGCTACATCATCCTCCTCAAGTTTCCCTCCTCCTCTGTCATCCTTCCCCGTCACTCTCCACCTTCCCTCTAATGCCGGTGAAGACTATTGATCCAAGGAACTGGAATCATTCTTCCCTTCCTAGGATAAAACCTAATTGCCTTCCGTTCTTTGGATGCTTTATCGTCTGAGTATATTTTAATTTACCATTTAAAAAGATGTATTACTTTCCGTGTGATGATTTGTGAATGCCGCTTCTGATTCCTCTCGGATCCTCAAGACTAATATTTAACTACCGCACTCTGCACTATTCCAATCGCTTGTATTGAGGTACATGGAACTAGGGTTATGGAATAAAGGAATGTTATTCATGGTTCGCCCAGCGACCGATATTTATCTACTATTATTATCACTAACACCATCATCACCATCACCGACACCATAATGACCATCTCACTATAATTTTCTCTCTCTCTCTCTCTCTCTCTCTCTCTCTCTCTCTCTCTCTCTCTCTCTCTCTCTCTCTCTCTCTCTCTCTCTCTCTCTCTCTCTCTCTCTCTCTCTCTCTCTCTCTCTCACCTCGAATCTTCAGCACATTAAATTTATCTTACTGCGAATTGCATGGTAAATGTGAGCAAGTAAATGTTGCTTAAGTTCCCTAAATGGGACCTAATCGCTTGCTCCAACATGCAAGGTCGACCATTTCCGGAAATTAAGAACACAACGAGCTGGGAGAAACGTTTATACATCTAAATGTTTGGGTTACATCTTGCAAAAAAAAAAAAAAAAACAGTCTCTAAGAACAGCTGTACAGAGCAGTTAAACTGGTGGAATGTCTGGGTGAACGGTCGAGCTGTCTGCAAAAATGACAACGAAAGAGAGAAAAGGCACAAGTTCATTTTGGGACAACGTTTCGCCCCGTGTAGAGCTTTTTATGTCATGACGTTTCGACGTTGATGCGGTCGAACACTTCTCCATTTTACTATAATCTCCAGAGATTGTAATTCATCTCTGTATTCAACAGATAAAACCTTCAGTGGAATGGAAATATTTCTTTAATACAAGTGTTTAATACGGCACATGTGTCTTATTAATCAAGGATCATAGTCACATGTGTCTTATTAATCAAGGATCATAGTCACATGTGTCTTATTAATCAAGGATCATAGTCACATGTGTCTTATTAATCAAGGATCATAGTCACATGTGTCTTATTAATCAAGGATCATAGTCACATGTGTCTTATTAATCAAGGATCATAGTCACATGTGTCTTATTAATCAAGGATCATAGTCACATGTGTCTTATTAATCAAGGATCATAGTCACATGTGTCTTATTAATCAAGGATCATAGTCACATGTGTCTTATTAACCAAGGATCATAGTCACATGTGTCTTATTAATCAAGGATCATAGTCACATGTGTCTTATTAATCAAGGATCTTAGTCACATGTGTCTTATTAATCAAGGATCATAGTCACATGTGTCTTATTAACCAAGGATCATAGTCACATGTGTCTTATTAATCAAGGATCATAGTCACATGTGTCTTATTAACCAAGGATCATAGTCACACGTGTCTTATTAATCAAGGATCATAGTCACATGTGTCTTATTAATCAAGGATCATAGTCACACGTGTCTTATTAATCAAGGATCATAGTCACATGTGTCTTATTAATCAAGGATCATAGTCACATGTGTCTTATTAATCAAGGATCATAGTCACATGTGTCTTATTAATCAAGGATCATAGTCACATGTGTCTTATTAATCAAGGGTCATAGTCACATGTGTCTTATTAATCAAGGATCATAGTCACATGTGTCTTATTAATCAAGGATCATAGTCACATGTGTCTTATTAATCAAGGACTATAGTCACATGTGTCTTATTAATCAAGGATCATAGTCACATGTGTCTTATTAATCAAGGATCATAGTCACATGTGTCTTATTAATCAAGGATCATAGTCACATGTGTCTTATTAATCAAGGATCATAGTCACATGTGTCTTATTAATCAAGGACTATATTCACATGTGTCTTATTAATCAAGGATCATAGTCACATGTGTCTTATTAATCAAGGATCATAGTCACATGTGTCTTATTAATCAAGGATCATAGTCACATGTGTCTTATTAATCAAGGATCATAGTCACATGCATCTTACTTGTCAAGGATCTTAGCCACATGTGTCTTATTAATCAAGGATCATAGTCACATGTGTCTTATTAATCAAGGATCATAGTCACATGTGTCTTATTAATCAAGGATCATAGTCACATATATCTTACTTGTCAAGGATCTTAGTCACATGTGTCTTATTAATCAAGGATCATAGTCACATATATCTTACTTGTGAAGGATCATAGTCACATATGCCTTATTAACCAAGGATCATAAGCACATGAGACTTATTAATCAAGACTCATAGTTACATGTGACTAATTAATCAGGAACATAGTCACATGTGTCTTACTTATCAAGTATCATAGCCATATGTGTCTTATTAAACAAGGATCATAGTCACATGTGTCTTATTAATCAAGGATCATAGTCACATGTGTCTTATTAATCAAGGATCATAGTCACATGTGTTTTACTTATCAAGGATCATAGTCTTAATATTAACTGGGAGTCTGCTTCAGGTATATACATACAAAAACTTACGATTCTCGAGTCAGCCATGACATCTTCATGAGCAAGCATCAACTTCTGTTACGGCCACAGTTTTAAGAGTAGGTATGCGAGGGGCCAAAGAGGTCAGCAGTGCTGGTCGACGAAGTTAGCGAGGCAGAGCGAGGAAATACGAATCAACCCCCTACAATCGCAAACTGGTGAGTATAGATCGGTAAGTTCGTGTATATAAGGGAATACACACCAAACAATTTCTCATCCCTCAGTCAAACAACTTTTCGGCCACATGTATATCCACCAGACTTTACCCAGCGTCACTTGGGATACTTATAAAGCCGTAAAGATGAAAGTTGGCGGCAGCAAAATTCAGTATATCCCAGAACGACTTCAATCTTTGGGTAATGTGTCTTTTGAGGATATAAAACTGTCAGACTATTTATTATGTTGCGTAGTTGCAGGCTCATCAGTGTGCATGTGTGTGTGTGTGTGCACTCACTTATATGTACTCAGGTGTGTGTGTGTGTGGTTGCAGGGGTCGATTAACACATCTTGGCCCCGTCTCTTCGCAGGTCGCTACTAGATCCACTCTCCTCCGGCTCCAAGAGCTTTATTGTATCTCTTAAAGCTATATATGGATTCTGCCTCCATTACTTCCCTCTCCAGAGTGTTCCACTTCCTGACAACTCTAAGGCTGAAGAAATACTTCCGAACATTAGTATATTTCATCTGAATCACCTCTAGTGTGTGTGTGTGTGTGTGTATTTGTGTGTGTTTCTGTATGTGTATGAACTCTCGGAACACCTGACAAGTTTGTTTAGATTGAAATTACTGAACTAACGGTTATACAAATGAAAATCTTACACATAATTCTTCCAATATGAAGTATTTCCAAGTGTTACACACGTTAAACATCATACAAGTGCAGGTTGTTCATTCTGCTGGAGTAACAACACATGCAAGAAACGCCATACCTGCCATAAATACTTGATAAAGTGGTCGGATGCACTCCAAATTGTCAAGGAGGACGACACTTAGAGAAGAAGATACATTGACAGTTCTCTCATCAGTGTCTAACAACTTGAACGAAGGATTCTACAACTTATCTGAAGCTCTTGCTGTAGAGAACTAACAAGCACCACACTTGTACTTCTCAGCGCTACCTACTACTTTACAAGCTCTCACCCTCGTACCAGGTTCCCAAGAGTAGTATATACACCAAGAGGTGTATGCCTCTCAGTGTATATACACCAAGAGGTGTATGCCTCAGTGTATATAAACCAAGAGGTGTATGCCTCAGTGTATATAAACCAAGAGGTGTATGCCTCTCAGTGTATATACACCAAGAGGTGTATGCCTCAGTGTATATACACCAAGAGGTGTATGCCTCTCAGTGTATATACACTGACAAGTTACTTCAGTACCCCTTTTAGGGAATTTAAGTATTCTTGACTGGTGGCGAATAGGTTACATACAGGCTCAATGACCCTCGTGTAGTCGATAGGTTTTAAAATCCATCGGTTAACCAATCAGGTTCGTCTGTCTGTGACTTGATAAAGCCGTCTGCTTGGGCGAAACATCGTGCTGGTATCTCATACCATTACTTACCCTCCTATCGATGCTGTTTATTATTCTATTGTTGCTTCTCGTACTTTTGTTGTTGCTCCTCTGTTTTTTTTATCTCATGTTATTTAATTGCTGTTCTTGTTATTTTTTGGTTATTTTTGTTGTTACTGACGTTGCTTTCTTCTTGGTTGCTATTTTTTTACTGTTGCTTTTGTTTTGGTTGCCATTGTTTCTGTTGATTTTGTTTTAGCTATTACTAAACTTTCTTTTATCGTCGCTCTTTCTGCGTTTGTAGTTTTTATTTTGGCTGGAATTTTTGTCACTGCTTTTGTTACTTTTATTAACGTCGTGGACTTTTTTTTTCGAAATTATAGCCTTCGTTGCTGTCGTCTTTCTAATCCTTATATTTGGATGGTTGGTTGGTTAATGGGGTTTCAAGCTTATCGGCTACACTAGGATCATTAAGGTTGCACATAATCTTTAAACCACCAGACTAAAATATTCAAGTCCTTAAATTCGGTACTAAAGTCAACACTGCATATATACGCTGAGAGGAATATACGTCTCAGTGTCTATATATATCCTGTACATTTGTTGTACTGCTTCCCTTCCCTTCGCGCTTCTGTGTGACTAGTTAATGGTTCAAGTTTTTTCTCCTATGTACGGGGTATTTGTGTATTTTTAACAATTTTTTTTTAGAATTTATATTTATAATTCAGAGGAAAAAACAGATTTGAGAATCTCAATTTTAAAATAGCTTTTTTTTTTTACTCTAGATATTTTTGTCAAGTTGCGAAACATTTTACCCCAAAAAATCCTTAATTAGCAAGAAAAAAAAAACACACACAGAGCTAAATTATTTTCAGCTGCACAATAAATTTCAAGAACTACTAACATAAATTAGTAAAGAGATCCCTTGCATTTTTACTTTTCCAATAAATATTTCGAGAAACAAAATGAATAGGCTGTTTCTCTTTTTATTTTTCATATGTCCAAATCTTTTTATGTGAATATTTGATGTTTAGAACAAAAACGTAAAGAGTAAATGTACATGAATCCATCTGATATGCTGGACCACAGGATATATATACCCTGAAGGGTGTATGTCTCTCAGCGTATATATGCTGAGAGCTTTGATCTCTGTTGTAGGGTTTCAAGTATTCTTGTCTGACGGTGGTGCGGTTGCGTTCAGCCTAGTGTAGTGTATAGGCTTTAAACCCCATTAAACATTATTTTTGGTGGGTGAAATAACTGTTCTTGTGTTTTCCAGTGTTGTAAATACACAACTGACATTGACTGGAAACGAAGATACATGCTGCAGGGACAACCTTTCGTTTTACAAAAGGGGAAACATTGTCCGGATTAAACCTTGTTTTTTTTCACCAATGATAGAAACGTGCACCTGGTGGACGAAACGTCTTCACTATAAAATACCATAACCCGCATTGTGATTTATATATTGTTGATATGCTTTGCCTTTCCCTATCACTGCCAGCTACTCATAGCTCGTGATGGACGATAGTACATGTTGGTGTTTTGTTCCTTCCACTATCATCATTTTGAACTGTGTTGGCTTGAACTCAGTTACCCACTTAATCGATAATTTAAATAGCTTGTCCATCTTGATTTTCCTTTAAGGTGCATTTTATGGTTTTCCTCTATTTTTAGTGTCGGGTCATCAGAAAATATCTTGGATACATCATCAAACAATTTTGGGAATTTACTATGTGCAGTTATGATCCTTTATTTTATACTGGGCGAAAAACCACATTACAGCGGATGCTTAACCACTTGACTGGTCATTTACAAAGACATGTGTTAAGACTTTTCTTGTTTTCTGCTGGGTATGACATCGCCAGCAACGGTGTAGCATGTTCTAGTCAACAAACTCCTCTAGCTCAATTTCCGAACTCAGTTCCCAGCTGGCTCAGAGTTGCTTGTAAACAACACTCTCAAACTCTGCCAGGGATTCATGGATGGACAGACAAACAGCAAGTTGAGTGAGTCGTAGATCCACCTCTGCACTTCGCTTGCCTGGTCCTTCTTGCAAATAGATTTCGTTACAGGATTCATTACCTTATGTACGATACCCTTTCCATGTAATGGAATATGACAGGGAAACATGAATATAATTGTTCCAACAATGTAACTGATATACCGAGGAGGGTAGAAGCAAAGTGCTGGTGTGTCCAGTTTTGGCAAGCAATTAAATACTGGTGTTGTAAATATGTATCTTAACTGTTACGCAGTTGTTACACGACTATATGTTTACGTTAACACTTTACTCTATACACTCTATACACACTTTATTCTCTCTCTGTAGTTTATATAGTACACGTGGTAATGGAACTGTATTTATGGGTTGTAACCCATAAATACAGTTCCATTACCACTTTTATGTCCAGACAAAGCAAGGGACTGTAGCCAAGTGTCTTTCATCAGTCACTGAGAGGCTAGGGTAATGTTGTTAAGATTGTAAGATTATCGACTCTTATGGTCTTATGCAACAAAGATAATTTACTTTCACCTACACCTCTCTCAGATGCCTGTTCATCAAAGGAAAGTCGTGCCTTAACTGGCCCTCCTGTTAATGGAATCGACATTGTATCCCCAACATCAAAGAGCAGCCTTACCTCGGTCCATGATGTTATGTTCGTGACCTAACTTAAAATGTAAATACTAATTCTTTATCATGAGTTTTTAAGATTTATTTTCAGTGCAAGAAGGTTTAGACAAAATTATTAGGGGAACACCATATCCGAGCGTTCCCTTAGGGAGAGATATTAATTAACGTAGATATTGTTTTGTATCCAAGAGACAGAGGCGGCGCCAGGGCAGTGACCATTGCGAGTTCAAACTTTGGAAAGAAAGGAAGGTCGCTCTGAGATTTTTACCTGTATCACATCTGTGTTATCGCTTGAAAAGCCTCCTCCTCAGCCTTCTAAAATTGTGCAAAACTGAGCAACATGCGGAGTAGCGACGGCTAGTTGAACCCTTCCTTCCAGCTCGCTAGTTTCATATATCTGCTAATGTTTTCGATTTGTGAGAACATCCATACAGATTATGATAATTTCGAGTTTAAGCTCCATATAGCCTCAGGTATACCAGGAATTGATTATTAACTTTGCCTTCAGGTTACAGATATCTCAGTTTATCATAATCTACAAGTAACTAATCACCATTAAGTACTAGGATGTATTTCTCACGCCGGTATTGTATCATAAGGGACAAGTCGCAAGGGGATAGCTAGCTGGGAATGCTGTAGCTAAGGACAGACTCCGTATCTCACATGCGTGAGTGACGCTGGGCCTAGCAGTATTTCGTCCATTTATTTATATCAATGAAACGTTTTGTGCTGGGAATTTGTGAAGATAAGATTTATCACCTCAATTACCATTAAACACATCATGTCATTGAGGTGCTCAAAAGTTTCCATACCTTATTTGGCGGATAGGATGAAAAGGATAATAATATTAGCTCACAGTAACATATGAATGAATACTAGAAAATAGGTATGGAAATTCATTTTAAGTATCAACAAGAGTAACAGGAAAACACAATTGTAAGAAAAAAAATGGTGCCTAAATGGTGTAAGAAAGTTTGTCTTCATAGACTGTAGTTGAAAATGGAATGGATTCCGAAAAAGGATGTCTTGATGCTGGTAAAGAGCTCTTGATCAAAGGAATTGGAGTTACCCTCCCCTTTCTTGTATCAAATTTGACTGCCTCCCGTTTTCCAAGCATTGTATCACCCTTACGAAAACTCAACTCTTTTTCGTGATTATTATAAATATAATAATACTCAACCTGTCGGCACCACGAACATAATTCTCCTTCCGCAACCACAAATTCCTAAGTATGAAAGATAATCACGGAAAGGTAATCATGTGTCTTGATACACACATTAATGTAACATTAAATTCCTATTCTGGAGTATCTACTTTGTCAGCTGTGGCGTGGACATTATTTTGCTAGTTTAATGTAACTGGTCATTGAGGATTATAAACTCATTACACACAAGTCTGATAATTAGATTATCGGAAAATAAATTACAAACTGAACCGCTCACTGCGAGGGGTTCCCATCAACGCACAAGTAACGTCACAGCAAGTGAACCCCAAGCGTTGGTGGTCAACACGTTATTGGGTATATATATATATATATATATATATATATATATATATATATATATATATATATATATATATATATATATATATATATATATATATATATATATATATATATATATATATATATATATATATATATATATATATATATATATATATATATATATATATATATATATATATATATATATATATATATATATATATATATATATATATATATATATATATATATATATATATATATATATATATATATATATATATATATATATATATATATATATATATATCAATAAATTCGTCTGCAAAATGTTTTGAAACATTCATGTGTCATGTAACTTGATGCTAATTCGATTACGTTAAATTGAACTGTCAGTGTGTGTCTGGCAGGCATGGAAGGTGGAAGCTCGTCAGCGGAGTTAGATGATTAATTTTAAGAACTATCGATGATAACTTCTGGTGAAGGGATTCTCTAGTTACCCTTCCCTTTCTCAGGTCAAACCTGACTGCCTCCCATTCCCCAGGCACTGTATGACCTTCACGGATTTACCGCTTTCTCACTTATGTATAAAACATACATAATAAAAATGGGTCATTTTACTAGTACATTAACAAAAAAAAATACTAGTACATTCACACATTGAACATTTTTAATCCCTGAAATATGAACATGTGAGTTAGATCTTAGATATATCTACTGTCCGTGGGTCATTAAATGCGCTTACTTTAATTTCTAAAAAAATGGATTAAAGTAAATCATTCAGTTAGATTTATAGAGATCAACAGCTTGGTGCACAAGACTCATAATAACACGATTGCAAACTAACCACCGAACGGGTCTGTCTTACCGTGTACATAGATACTATTTTTCAGAGGGATGGAGCGATAAGTTTGTGTTCTCGTTTTTGTGGTGTAAACTTAACAGATTGCTGAGTACATTATATTCAGTGACACGACACGCTGTATGTTCCAGAGTAAACAGATAACATTTGCACAAATTAATATACATATACACTTAAATGACAACACATGTTGCTATTTATGTTGAGGGAAGGGCGGGGGAGTGTTGGAGGGGAAGGGGTTGGAGAGGGAGAGAGGGTTGGAGAGGAAGAGGTTGGAGGGGAATGGTTGGAGAGGAATGGGTTGGAGGGCGCAAATGCCAACAGGAACGTGAACAAACACAGTTATGCAGAACAGTTTCGTTCTAAGTAAAGCTTCGTGCCATGAATAAGCTCGATTTAGAGCGGAACGTTGGCCGTATTTGTGTCTTCGCCCTCTTGACGGAAGGTGAAACTAGAGACGTAATGACTACGTCTATCCGCAGAAAGACAAACACACAAAAAAAAACTTTCAACTTAGACAACGATCCGCTCAGGGCTGAGCTTCAACTATCTTGATAAATCTCTGCCCTGAGTTAAACTTAGCCAGAACAGACTTGCTCTACATATAAAGTCTCCCCACCTACAACGAGGGTACCGAGTACCTTATTTAAAGCACAGAGCATCAATAATGGTTCAGAACACGATACTAAGACACACTGAGAGTCCACAGTTACACTATCTTCTATCTCTTTCTGTTTTAGGGTACTGAGTTATTAGCACCACTCTTCCCTTTCACAAGACGCCCCTGTGGTTCATTTTCCACTGTATCAGTGGTTACAGAGCTGGCTTATTAGCTTTTAAAACTGGCTCACCACGGGTTCGAATCCCACCCTTACCATGAACTGTTTACAATCGTGTCATCATGTACATTAATAACTCATCATGATTTTCAGAAAACACTTCATGTGCGCATTAAGTAAATGACATTATTTCAAAATGGAAAAAAAACAATATATATCATTTTGTGTTTGTGAATAAATGTAAACTCTCTTATAAGCTCCTCTACATACTTTTTTTTTTGTAAATGCCATTGAGAAACTACATTTAAAATTGAACAGTACATCGAAAGGCCTTTATTCAATTTTCGATTTGCGATTGAAAAAGTACATATGAAATTAAACAATACATTGAAAGACATTTATTCAATTTTCGAAACATATTTCAGTCACGTTTACAAATTACAAATTACAACTCTATAAGTAGGTTTATTGTAAATGCTAGACGGGTAAATTAACATAGGGATGACTCAGCTGGCTACCGTATACGTTGAGTGGTAACTTCAGCACAGTGTGGGTGATGTTGCAGGTTGAGTGGTAACTTCAGCACTGTGTGGGTGATGTTGCAGGTTGAGTGGTTACTTCAACACTGTGTGGATGATGTTGCAGGTTGAATGGTAACTTCAGCACTGTGTGGGTGATGCTGCAGGTTGAGTGGTAACTTCAACACTGTGTGGGTGATGTTGCAGGTTGAGTGGTAACTTCAGCACTGTGTGGGTGATGTTGCAGGTTGAGTGGTAACTTCAGCACTGTGTGGGTGATGTTGCAGGTTGAGTGGTAACTTCAGCACTGTGTGAGTGATGTTGCAGGTTGAGTGGTAACTTCAACATTGTGTGGGTGATGTTGCAGGTTGAGTGGCAACTTCAGCAGAGTGTAGGTGATGTTGCAGGTTGAGTGGCAACTTCAACACTGTGTGGGTGATGTTGCAGGTTATGTGATAACTTCAGCACTGTGTAGGTGATGTTGCAGGTTGAGTGGTAACTTCAACACTGTGTGGGTGATGTTGCAGGTTGAGTGGTAACTTCAGCACTGTGTGGGTGATGTTGCAGGTTGAGTGGTAACTTCAGCACTGTGTGGGGTGATGTTGCAGGTTGAGTGGTAACTTCAGCACTGTGTGGGTGATGTTGCAGGTTGAGTGGTAACTTCAGCACTGTGTGGGTGATGTTGCAGGTTAAGTGGTAACTTCAACACTGTGTGGGTGATGTTGCAGGTTGAGTGGTAACTTCAGCACTGTGTGGGTGATGTTGCAGGTTGAGTGGTAACTTCAACACTGTGTGGGTGATGTTGCAGGTTGAGTGGTAACTTCAACACTGTGTGGGTGATGTTGCATGTTGTGTGGTAACTTCAGCACTGTGTGGGTGATGTTGAAGGTTGAGTGGTAATTTCAACACTGTGTGGGTGATGTTGCAGGTTGAGTGGTAACTTCAACACTGTGTGGGTGATGTTGCAGGTTGAGTGGTAACTTCAACACTGTGTGGGTGATGTTGCATGTTGTGTGGTAACTTCAGCACTGTGTGGGTGATGTTGAAGGTTGAGTGGTAATTTCAACACTGCGTGGGTGATGTTGCAGGTTGAGTGGTAACTTCAACACTGTGTGGGTGATGTTGCAGGTTGAGTGGTAACTTCAACACTGTGTGGGTGATGTTGAAGGTTGAGTGGTAACCTCAGAACTGTATGGGTGATGACGCAGGTTGAGCGGTAACTTCAGCACTGTATGGGTGATGACGCAGGTTAAGTGGAAACTTCAGCACTGTGTGGGTGATGTTGCAGGTTAAGTGGAAACTTCAGCACTGTGTGGGTGATGTTGCAGGTTAAGTGGAAACTTCAGCACTGTGTGGGTGATGTTGCAGGTTGAGTGGTAACTTCAGCACTGTGTGGGTGATGTTGCAAGTTGAGTGGTAACTTCAGCACTGTGTGAGTGATGTTGCAGGTTGAGTGGTAACTTCAGCACTGTGTGGGTGATGTTGCAAGTTGAGTGGTAACTTCAGCACTGTGTGGGTGATGTTGCAGGTTGAGTGGTAACTTCAGCACTGTGTGGGTGATGTTGCAGGTTGAGTGGTAACTTCAGCACTGTGTGGGTGATGTTGCAGGTTGAGTGGTAACTTCAGCACTGTGTGGGTGATGTTGCAAGTTGAGTGGTAACTTCAGCACTGTGTGGGTGATGTTGCAGGTTGAGTGGTAACTTCAGCACTGTGTGGGTGATGTTGCAGGTTGAGTGGTAACTTCAGCACTGTGTGGGTGATGTTGCAGGTTGAGTGGTAACTTCAGCACTGTGTGGGTGATGTTGCAGGTTGAGTGGTAACTTCAGCACTGTGTGGGGTGATGTTGCACGGTCGGTCTCTCCCGAAACAGTTTTCTACTTTCTAACTAGCAAACTTAAGTTTCCTCCAGATGTTTGAAATTTATACATGGTGAACACTAACAGAGGAAACATGTTCGCAGTAATGTGTGTGTGTGTGTGTGTGTGTGTGTGTGTGTGTGTGTACTCAACTATATGTGGTTGCAGGGGTCGAGTCGTAGCTCCTGACCCCGCCTCTTCACTGATCGCTACTAGGTCCTCTCGCTCCTTGCTCCATAAGCATTATCAAACCTTGTCTTAAAACTATGCATGGTTCCTGCCTCCACTAAGTCACTTGCCAGGCTATTCCACTTCCTGACAACTCTATGCCTAAAGAAATACTTCCTAACATCCCTCTGACTCATAGGAGTCTTCAACTTCCAATTGTGACCCCTTGTTTCTATGTCCCATCTCTGGAACATCCTGTCTCTGTCCACCTTGTCAATTCCTCGCAGTCTTTTGTATGTGTGTGTGTGTGTGTGTGTGTGTGTGTGTGTGTGTGTGTGTGTGTGTGTGTGTGTGTGTGTGTGTGTGTGTGTGTGTGTGTGTGTAATTACTGGTCTACAGAGCTCGATCCTGTCATACGCATTCTTGAACCTGTGCACAGGATCTTCCTCTGTCATATCTTCATCTACGTCCAGCCACCTGACTGAAAAAAGTGCTTCCCAACGTCTCTAAAGCTTACCTACGTTTTTAATTGCCATTTATGTTACCTGTCTCTCTCTCTCTTGTTTCTCGCCACTGTATCCAGTTCTCTGAGTGCATAATATGTCATGATCATGTCACACCTGGTTCTCCTTTCTTCTAGTGTTGTTAGGATGAGTGTTGCTGTGTCTTTGTAGTTCATTTCGTTAAGTTGCGCCACTATTAGCTGCGATACATCTTTTCTAGTTTCCTAATATGCTTCATCAAGTGATGGCTTCATGCTGGCGCTGCATATTCCAGGATGGGCCTAATATATGTTGTGTATAATAACCTAAATAAATATTTGTACTGATTCCTGAAAAAAATTCTGATATCATTTAGTTTCGCATATGTCGATAAAGATATATGAATTATATGTACTGGCGATACACTTTTTTTTGCTATGCTTATACATAGATCTATTTGCACGATGTCTGCAGCTTCTCTGCTCACAGACTGTTTTCCATGTATTATCTCCCTCTCACAAGACTTTTCTTCAATTTACATTGATCACAGTTAAATTTATGTATACAGCTTTCTGACGAGGATTACAGCGTTTTAAAGTCTTTTTAAGGCCTCTCTCTGCTCTCTCTATTAATTACAAATAATCTACAAACAGTGACACATAGAATTCAATTTCCACTCTCAGGTTATATACATATTTCATGAATTGCAGGGGTCAAAGCACTGATTTTGTTGGGACTCCGCTCGTCACAAGGCCTCTTTCAGAAACCTCGTTTCTTATCATTACTCTTTCCTTTACACCCACTAAGTATTTTTCTATCATCTAGAGCACATTCTCTGCAACCCTTGCTTGCTCTTCCAGTCTGTACAGCAGTATCTTGTGCAATGCTGAGTCAAAAGGTTACATACAGTAGAGAATGATACAGTCTACTCTACGTTCCCTCGCGCGCATTACTTCGTTGAAAAAAAAGTGCAGTCCATTCTCTTACTCCCAGAACACCGATTATTTTCCCGACTTCTTACATTTTCACACGGGGGAAAAGCTTTCTGTAGATACTGGATTACCATTTTCGGAGTTTTGGAACCTCATCTACGAACTCCAAACCCACATTAACAAATTAGATCATAATTTATTGCTCCGGGAGCTGGCATCGAAGTGTACATTTCGAGTATCGTGTTTTTCTAGCTCTAATATGCTTCCCTCTCAATTTTCATTACTCTTTTCAATCTCTCTTAATATTCTCTCTCCCATATTTAATTCTCATCTCTCTTTCATAATTTTGCCCAGTCTACCTGCCTTAAATTTTCATAGTTTTATCTCCCCGTTTTCCTACATTCCTCTCTCACTTCTCAAATATAATTAATCTCCTTTCTTTCTAACTGAATTTAATGTGTATGTTATTAGTTCTTTTCTTCCTTCCTTCCTCCCTCAGTTCTCTCCACTATGTTCTCTCAAGTTCTCTCTCTCCCTCAAACTAACACATCACTCGAGGCTTTAAAACCAGATATAGAAAATGTTTTGATAAGCTTAACTGAATAGAACCATTTTGAGGACTTGAAAATTGGTCTCGCGAGGGAGTCTTCAGACTCAGAATAATATGCAGCGTTGATGACTGGAACACTGACTCAAGGAGTGTTGATGACTGGAACACTGACTCTAGGAGCGTTGATGACTGGAACACTGACTCTAGGAGCGTTGATGACTGGAACACTGACTCTAGGAACGTTGATGACTGGAACACTGACTCTAGGAGCGTTGATGACTGGAACACTGACTCTAGGAGCGTTGATGACTGGAACACTGACTCTAGGAACGTTGATGATTGAAACACTAACTCTTGGAACGTTGACGACTGGAACACTGACTCTTGGAACGCTGGTCATTTCATCGTTTACTCTTGGAACATGGTGATGCCTAGAACAAGGTGATGCTTGGAACATGGTGATGCTTGGAACAAAGTGATGCTTGGAACAAGGTTATAATTGGAACGTGGTGATGCTTGGAACAAGGTGATGCTTGGAACAAGGTGATGCTTGGAACAAGGTGATGCTTGGAACAAGGTGATGCTTGGAACAAGGTGATGCTTGGAACATGGTGATGCTTGGAACAAGGTGATGCTTGGAACAAGGTGATGCTTGGAACATGGTGATGCTTGGAACATGGTGATGCTTGGAACAAGGTGATGCTTGGAACAAGGTGATGCTTGGAACAAGGTGATGCTTGGAACAAGGTGATGCTTGGAACAAGGTTGTAATTGGAACATGGTGATGCTTGGAACATGAGCTCTCAAAACGACGATATATTACAAGAAACAGACGCGTTGGCATCAGCAACAACAACAACAACATTAACAGCAGCAGCAGTACAAACTGCCTCGCCAGCAGCAGCAACAACATTAACAGTTGCATCATAAGCAGCAACAACAACATTAACAACTGCATCATCAGCAACAACATGAACAATATTAACAGCAGCAGCAGTACAAACTGCATCAGCAGCAGCAACAACATTAACAGCAGCAGCAACAGCATCAACAACATTAACAGCATCAGCAACAGCAGCACTGATTTCCAAATTTTGTTTCCGTGTGATAGGTGGAGACAGGCTCCTCTGAGAGCCTAAGTAGGATACTTACTTAGTAGAAGGTTGGTATATTCAATGGAGTGAGGCATTGCTATTTTGACATCTTTTACAACAACTGCTTCTCCTAGAATAACAATAGCTACTACTAGTACGATAACTAAAACAATAGCTACTATTTCTGCTACAATAACAGCAACTACTACTACTATTACTACAATAACAACAATAACAAATGGATCCCTCCCTTCACAACACTTCATCAAACCGCAACGAACACTAAATCTTCTCTAATTAGCAATTTCAGTCACATGTCCTTCATGATGCCATGATCCACCAAGCTTTTCCACGTCTCGAAAATTCTTCTTCATTTCGGACTATTTCTGCCTTATCGTTGTTAGCAAAGACTGCTTGAATTTCGACGCAGAGTCATACAGCGGAAGCTCATAGGATATAGTGACCAGGACACGAGCCTCCCAGCTACCAGCGCATTGCTCTAATTCTAACTGAAGAAGATACACTTCATACAACTTCAGTGAAGTGCTCTAGTGTCTAGTTTACAGTGAAGAAGACGCACTTCATACAATTTCAATGAAGTGCTCTAGTTCCCACACCCCATACAACTTCATATCAAGTATTCAGTAGGATCGTTGATGCTCTGTTGGAGAGAACGAAGAAACAAGATACCTCCTGTCGCAGCAGAAGGAAACCTTTCAGACAGGACAAGCTAATTGTGAAATATAACACCAAAAAATGATTTTTGCATGTCCTTATCATGTCTACTGTTTTTTTTTTTTCGTCCTCTAGTGTTATCAAGTTCAGCTTATTCAGTGTCTCCTAAGAGCCCATTATCCTTAATTATGGGACTTGTCTCGTGTGTGTACTCACCTAATTGTACTCACCTAATTGTGGTTGCAGGGGTCGAGACTCAGCTCCTGGCCCCGCCTCTTCACTGATCGCTACTGGATCCTCTCTCTCTCTGCTTCCTGAGCTTTGTCATACCTCTTCTTAAAACTATGTATGGTTCCTGCCTCCACTACTTCACTTGCTAGGCTATTCCACTTGCTGACAACTCTATGACTGAAGAAATACTTCCTAACGTCCCTGTGACTCGTCTGAGTCTTCAGCTTCCAGTTGTGACCCCTTGTCCCTGTGTCCCCTCTCTGGAACATCCTATCTCTGTCCACCTTGTCTATTCCCCGCAGTATCTTGTATGTCGTTATCATGTCTCCCCTGACCCTTCTGTCCTCCAGTGTCGTCAGTCCGATTTCCCTTAACCTTTCCTCGTACGACATTCCCTTGAGCTCTGGGACTAGCCTTGTTGCAAACCTTTGTACTTTCTCTAACTTCTTGACGTGCTTGACCAGGTGTGGGTTCCAGACTGGTGCTGCATACTCCAGTATGGGCCTAACATACACAGTGTACAGTGTCTTGAACGATTCCTTATTAAGGTATCGGAACGCTATTCTCAGGTTTGCCAGGCGCCCGTATGCTGCAGCGGTTATTTGGTTGATGTGTGCCTCCGGTGATGTGCTCGGTGTTATGGTCACTCCAAGGTCTTTCTCCCTGAGTGAGGTCTGTAGTCTTTGTCCACCTAGCCTATACTCTGTCTGCGGTCTTCTTTGCCCCTCCCCAATCTTCATGACTTTGCATTTGGCTGGATTGAATTCGAGAAGCCAGTTACTGGACCACATGTCCAGCCTCTCCAGGTCTCTTTGCAGTCCTGCCTCATCCTCGTCCGATTTAATTCTTCTCATCAACTTCACGTCATCTGCGAACAGGGACACTTCAGAGTCTATTCCTTCCATCATGTCGTTCACATATATCAAAAATAGCACTGGTCCTAGAACTGACCCCTGTGGGACCCCGCTCGTAACAGGCGCCCACTGTGATACCTCTTCACGTACCATGACTCGTTGCTGCCTCCCTGTCAGGTATTCCCTTATCCATTGCAGTGCCCTTCCTTTTACGTGTGCCTGATCCTCCAGCTTCTGCACTAATCTCTTGTGGGGAACTGTGTCAAAGGCCTTCCTGCAGTCTAGGAAAACGCAATCTACCCAACCCTCTCTCTCGTGTCTTACTTCTGTTACCTTGTCATAAAACTCCAGGAGGTTTGTGATACAAGATTTGCCTTCCATGAACCCATGCTGGTTTTCATTTATAATCTTGTTCCTTTCCAGGTGTTCGACCACTCTCCTCCTGATAATCTTCTCCATGACTTTGCACACGATACATGTCAGACACAGGTCTGTAGTTTAGTGCCTCGTTTCTGTTTCCTTTCTTAAATATGGGGACTACATTAGCTGTCTTCCATTTCTCAGGTAGTTGCCCAGTTTCAAGGGATGTGTTGAAGATTGTGGTTAGAGGCACACACAGCATCTCTGCTCCTTCTCTAAGGACCCATGGGGAGATGTTGTCCGGTCCCATCGCCTTTGAGGTGTCAAGGTCACTTAAGAGCTTCTTCACCTCCTCCTCAGTTGTTCGTATGTCATCCAACACTTGTTGGTATATTCCCTCTTGATGTTCCCTTCGGTTCTGTCTTCCCACAGCCCTTCCTGTCTCTACTGTAAAAACTTCCTTAAATCTCCTGTTCAGCTCCTCACATACCTCCTGATCATTTCTTGTGAGTTCTCCACCTTCTGTCCTTAATCTGATCACCTGGTCTTTGACTGTTGTCTTCCTCCTGATGTGGCTATACAACAGTTTCGGGTCAGTCTTGATTCTCGATGCTATGTCATTTTCATACTGTCGCTGGGCCTCCCTCCTTACCTGTGCGTACTCATTCCTGGCTCTGCGACTGATCTCCCTATTTTCGTGTGTTCTCTGCCTTCTGTACTTTTTCCATTCTCTATTGCACTTTGTTTTTGCCTCCTTACACCGTCGGGTGAACCAGGGGCTTGTTCTGGTCTTCCCGTTGTTACTGTTGCCCTTGGGAATGAACCTTTCCACTGCCTCCTTGCATTTTGTTGCTACATATTCCATCATTTCATTTACTGGCTTTCCTGCCAGTTCTCTGTCCCACTGGACCTCCCGCAGGAAGTTCTTCAACCCTATGTAGTCCCCTCTTTTATAGTCAGGTTTTTCCCATTCTACTCCTGTTATTCTCTCCACTTGCAGCTCTACTATGTATTCAAAGCACAGAACCACGTGGTCGCTAGCTCCTAGGGGACTCTCATACTTGATGTCCTCAATGTCTGAGCTGCCCAGGGTGAACACAAGGTCCAATCTTGCTGGTTCATCCTCCCCTCTCACTCTGGTAGTGTCCTTAACATGTTGGTGCATGAGGTTTTCCAGCACCACGTCCAACATCCTGGCTCTCCATGTTTCGGGACCCCCATGTGGCTCCAGGTTTTCCCAGTCAATCTCCCTGTGGTTGAAATCCCCCATAACCAGCAACTTTGCTCTGCTGGAGTGAGCTCTTCTTGCCACCTCAGCAAGTGTGTCCACCATTGCTCTGTTGCTCTCTTCATATTCCTCTCTTGGCCTCCTGCAGTTCTGTGGTGGATTATACATCACTGCAATGACCACTTTGTGTTCCCCCGACTGAAGTGTATCTGCTATGTAGTCTCTTTCTCCCGTCTCATCTATTCCTTCCATTTTCTCGAATTTCCATCTGTTTTTTACGAGCAGAGCAACCCCACCTCCCCCCCTGCCCCTTCTATCTTTCCTCATGATCTGGTATCCTGGTGGGAAGATTGCATCTGTTATTGTCTCCGTGAGTTTTGTTTCTGTAACTGCTATGATGTCTGGGGACTTCTCATTGATTCTTTCTTGCCATTCCTCATGTTTATTCGTTAATCCATCTGCATTTGTGTACCAAACCTTCAACTTCTGTTCTAATACTGTAACTGTGGTGCGGGGGGTGGAAACAGAGGGATCGGTGTGTGATGGTTGGTTTGGATTGTTCAGTTGCCTTGGGGGTGTCGTGGCTGGAGTCCTTCTGCAGGTGTTTCTGGGGGGTGCGCTTGTCCTTCCATTTGATCCTGGGTTATTCTGCTCTCCTTTTTCATTTCCTCCCATTTCTCCTTTCGTTTTTGAACTCTCTCTTTCATTGTCTTCCTTTCGTCCTGTGTTCTGTCTCGGTCGAGGTACACACTCCGGAACTCCTGCTTGCCTCTCAGCCGTGCTTTCTCCTGCAGGATCATGGTTCGGGTTGATTCTGCCTTGAAAATTACTTTGAGAGGCCGATTCCTTTTCTTTGTGAACCACCCAATTCTCCGAAAATTTGCCACCTGGGTCATGTCCCCCTCGCCTATCACCTTCATGATGTCTTCAATCGCTTTTTTCTCCTCCTGCTTTCTTTCATCATAAGTTTCCCCTTTAGCTTCGTCTAGCCCATAGACAAACACGGATCTTTCCCTTTCCACCTCCCACTGTGACTCCCATTGCATCCTCTGATGTGTTTTAGTTCCTTCCCGTGGAGTGTTCCTTCCTTCAGTCCCTTCCCTCGTTATGGCCCCTATGCTTCTTGGTTTATCCTTCCTGCTCACCTGCTCCTGGCCCCCACAGGTATCTGGTAAGGTCCTTGCACATGTCCTAGTTCCTTCGATGTCTTCCAACCTCTCTTTCTGTCCTAGAGTGCTCCCTGTCTTTGTTTTGGCCCCATGTGGGTTTGACAGGACCTCTGCATACAGTTTAGTTTCCATGTGTGTGTGTGTGTGTGTGTGTGTGTGTGTGTGTGTGTGTGTGTGTGTGTGTGTGTGTGTGTGTGTGTGTGTGTGTGTGTGTGTGTGTGTGTGTATAAGTGTCTTACTGAGAAAAAAAGTGGCCACATAACACTATACTTTTTGCAGGTTTCTGAGAGTTAAGTGGTAAAGTTGGCTAATATCTTGCTACAATACAAAGCTTCTTTTCAGGAGTTTTATGAGGATAATAACAATACGTATAATAATAATATAAGTAGCAATGCTAAATGATAATTATTTTATGATAATCCTCAGCATCATCATAATCATCATCCTAAATAACACCATTGTGATAGTCAAGTCCCTAATTACCATTGTCATTGTACTAAGAGTAATATTAATATGAGGAGTATGACGACATATCTCTCTCTCTCTCTCTCTCTCTCTCTCTCTCTCTCTCTCTCTCTCTCTCTCTCTCTCTCTCTCTCTCTCTCTCTCTCTCTCTCTCTCCAGACCAAGAGGAGATCCACAATCACCAGTGAAGCAGCTCTCACAGCTTTAAGATCCATCAGAGAAAGAGCTCAAAACTTTAGACAAATCTTGGGATTATGTCAGCATGGTCGCCGCCTCCCATGTGGCAGACTTGAGAGCATCCTCCAGATTATAATGGGCTTTGTGTCTTCCTATTTCTTCAAGTGCTTGGAAAACTCTTGAAAATAAAACTTTACATACATACATACATACATACACACACACACACACACACACACACACACACACACACACACACACACACAAAGGTTTGCAACAAGACTAGTCCCAGAGCTAAGAGGTATGTCCTACGAGGAGAGGTTAAGGGAAATCAACCTGACGACACTGGAGGACAGGAGAGATAGGGGGGACATGATAACGACATACAAAATACTGAGAGGAATTGACAAGGTGGACAAAAACAGGATGTTCCAGAGATTGGACACAGTAACAAGGGGACACAGTTGGAAGCTAAAGACACAGATGAATCACAGGGATGTTAGGAAGTATTTCTTCAGCCACAGAGTAGTCAGTAAGTGGAATAGTTTGGGAAGCGATGTAGTGGAGGCAGGATCCATACATAGCTTTAAGCAGAGGTACGATAAAGCTCACGGCTCAGGGAGAGTGACCTAGTAGCGATCAGTGAAGAGGCGGGGCCAGGAGCTCGGACTCGACCCCCGCAACCTCAACTAGGTGAGTACAACTAGGTGAGTACACACACACACACACACACACACACACACACACACATATATATATATATATATATATATATATATATATGCAAAACAACCACTGTAAAAGAATAGAGAAGTTCCAAGCGCTTTCGTGACTTCTCACATTATCAGGGAACAATGAAAGTAAAGCATCAAAGGAAGGTATATAAAGGGGTAGCCCACACCTCACTATCAGATCCCACAACAACGAAACACCTGACGCGAGACAGCAGGCCCGCCGGCCCAACTAGACAGCTCCTTCATACAACCCACCAACAAACTTTTCTACCCAAGAAATAAGAAATTTAAAAAATTATTATTTGTCCAATGTATTATTAAATTCTTCCCAAATTCTATTAATTATAAATGGATCTAATTTATATAAACCAAAGGAAATATTCATATTATTGTCAAAACTGCTTTTTATGAAACAAGATTCAATTATATTCCTATCGACCATGGACTTGCTTGATACTACTTTCTCAACTTTTTGAAAATCAATTGGATGGTTAAAATCTCTTACATGAATAAATAGAGCATTGGAATCTTGTCCAGTTCTAATGCTATATTTATGTTGTTTTAATCTTAGTTCGAGATTTTTACCAGTTTGACCGTAATAAACTTTATCGCAAATTTTACAAGGAATCTTATAGACACATCCATCAGCATTTTGGGGGGAATTCCTTATCAAAAGTTTTTTTACTGTATCAAGATTTTTTAATACAACTTTAATATTAAAAGTCTTAAGAAGAGAAGGCATATCAACCAAGTTTACATGGTAAGGGAGAACCAACATATTTTTAGTTGAATAAGGCTGGTTGTCCCTTTTTGGATTGTAAAAAGTATTTCTAGCAACTTTAAAAGATTTATCAATTACATTTCTTGGGTATTTCAAATCATTACCTATTTCATAAATTTTGGATATTTCTTCACCTATGAACTCTGGACTACAATTTCGTAAAGCTCTCACAAACATTGATGAGAAAACAGTTTAACTCTATCTTGATGGGAAGAATAACAGTGGACATAGGAACAGTTATTTGTAGGTTTTCTGTAAATTTTAAATTTTAATTCATTATTACCCTTAATAATTAAAACATCTAGAAAAGGCAATGAGTTATTTTCTTCAAATTCAACAGTAAAATTTATAGAATGGGCTAAGCTATTTAATTTTCCAAGGAAATGGTGTATATCTACATTTTTGGGCATAAGACACAAAATATCATCAACATATCTGAACCATTTAGCTCTATTAGGGAGGATTGTGTTAAGCAGCCTTGTTTCAAAAAATTCCATGAATAGGTTACTAAGAACAGGTGAAAGAGGATTTCCCATTGCCATACCAAACTTCTGAATGTAAAACTTATCATTAAATACAAATTTTGCATCAACAATGCAAAGTTTAATAAGTTTAATGATAGTAGGAACTGGCAATGGTAAATCATAATTAACGAGTTCTACAGATAAGAAACTTAATGGGAATGACAATGGGAAATCCTCTTTCACCTGTTCTTAGTAACCTATACATGGAATTTTTTGAAACAAGGCTGCTTAACACAATCCTCGCTAATAGAGCTAAATGGTTCATATATGTTGATGATATTTTGTGTCTTATGCCCAAAAATGTAGATATACACCATTTCCTTGGCAAATTAAATAGCTTAGCCCATTCTATAAATTTTACTGTTGAATTTGAAGAAAATAACTCATTGCCTTTTCTAGATGTTTTAATTATTAAGGGTAATAATGAATTCAAATTTAAAATTTACAGAAAACCTACAAATAACTGTTCCTATGTTCACTATTATTCTTCCCATCAAGATAGAGTTAAACTGTCTGTTTTCTCATCAGTATTTTTGAGAGTCATCCTGGGTATATATGATCTCAGATGGAGTGATGTTCTGGAGAAGGGTACAGCCAGAGTGAAGTTGCTGCTTTCTGCCCGTCTTGTAGCATAAAAGCTTGTTTCACGCTGTCCTCGAAGTGGATCCATGTGTGGTACTTTGACAATATTGGCCTTGTACTTAACAGTAAGGCCACCCACATCCCTCCTGTGTTGAAGGCTCTACTGAAATGACAGAAAAACACGTAAATTTTGATCCCGGGGAAAGCCAGAAAGGTCGAATTTTTAAAAGAGGAGGGGCCAAACCGAAATTTGGGGGATCTGCCCTGCTCGTCCCTTAAGGCCGGTGCAACTAAATTTCAAAAAAGTTCCGCCGGGAAATTACCGGAATTTCCGCCATGCCGGCCAAAAAAACTTTTTTTCCCCGGCCCCCCCTCTGCAGCCCCCTTCTCTCTCTCTGCCTCTCTCTTTTTTTTTACTACTGGTTTTATAGTTTTTGGGCCCTCAGATTCAAAAACAAATTTTAACCCCAAAAACCCTTCTAACCTAACTCCCAAACCTCAAAGTTTTAAATTTAGTTATATGTCATTACATTGTTTTTAATAAGTGTATGTGTAATATAATGATTAACAACATACATATTGGGATCAGGGTGAAGTAGAAATTTTGTTTCAAACCCTAAAGGCTTTTTTTTTAACGGGGTTTTAAAAGGTCCCGGGGTTGGGGACCCCCAATTTTATTAAAGCTTTTTACGGGTTAAATTTCCCCAACTTTATTGACAAGCTAAGAGCTGTTACCTACATCAGCTCCATCTCTAATGTCCCTTTGTTATGAGAAGATTATTACAGTGAATGATGGGGGTGGTGAGAAGACAAGAGAGACCCGCAGCTCGTTACTCGAAGATAATTTCTCTTACACTTATTGGAGCTTTATAGCGAGATCTAAAAATATAATTTCCCAAACTAGTTTGTAAGGATGGGGGTTAGTGAACAGTTGAAACGCCCATCAAATTTAACACCCCGGGGGTGAAACAAGGGCCATATTTCTATTGGAATAATGCGGGAAAAGGGTAGAATCAATATATCTCTGTCAAAAGATGTAAAATTAATGGAAAAAAATAATTAGGGTGGGCAAGGAAGGGTTACAATATAAACTGAATAATGTAATGATTCGAGTAATTACTACAATTCAGCAAATTTAAAATTAAGAAAATAGTGGGGCTAGCACTGCACCAAGCATTCGTGCTGAAAATATCTACCAAGATGAATGCTAGGCCTATTTTGGAGTACGCAGCACCAGCATAGAACTAGTACTTGCGAGAACATATCAAGAAACTAGAGGAAGTGTTGAGGTTTGTCACGTGACTAGTACCGGAGTTATGAGGAATAAACTATGAAGAGTAACTAATAAATTGAACCTGACAGCATTAAAAAGATAGAAGAACTAAGGAAGACATGATAACAACGTAAAAAATCCTCAGAAAATTTGACAAAGTGGGCAAGAAGAGACTGTCGGAGAGGTGGTAAACGGGTAAACTTGGTAAAATATAATAATAATAATAATAATAATAATAATAATAATAATAATAATAATGATAATGATAATAATAATAATAATAATAATAATAATAATAATAATAATAATAATAATAATAATAATAATAATAATAATAATAATAACAATAATAATAAATTTTATTTGTAAAACAAATGCTGTATACAACTAATACGGAATTATTAATAAACAATTATTAATAAACATTATGGATAAGCTTTATAGTCAGCCTCTCAGGTTATGAAGACTTTTAAGCAGCAATAAAATTAATAAGTACTGGTCAATTATTTAATTAATTTGGTTAACAAGATTACTATAGTTTGAAATCTTCGTCAGTAATTCTGTTATAGTTTGCAATATTCGCCACTAACTCTAACAATCTTAACAGAGTCGAGCTACAGGGATGTGAAGAAATATTCCTTCGGTCATAGAGCGGTCAACAGGTCCGAATTGCATCATTAATCTTACTTCTGTCTCGCTTTTCCAAAACATCTTCTTCTTCTTTATGATTTGCCGGTACTTCCGGCCCGGGTGTTCTCCAGATGGCGACCCGGCGTCCAAAACATCAACTTCAACTTCTCGGAGAAACAAACAAGTGGCGGTACATTACGTAAAACAAAGGCACGTAAGCGAACCCTTGTTGGGGAACTTTATGAAAAGTTGTCTCATAGAGACTCGCCCATGGTAAGTGACTCTGTTTTATAACTTTTCGTTTTTTGTCGCACGGATGTTTTCAGGAGCATAAGACAATGTGAGAAAGAAGGAGCACTGCAGCAGGCCTATAGCCCATGCTAGGAGCTCAAGATGGATGAAGCACTGCAACCCAAGCTGGTCAATCCATAAGAACAAAAGAGAGAAGGAACACTGCAGCAGGCATATTGGCCCATGCTAGGCAGGTCCAAGTCGCCTACCAGCTTATGCCACTGACCCATCCTAATCAGGTCCAGGTCACATCCACTTAAAGAAGGGGCACTGCATCAAACTTACTAGCACAAGCTAGTCAGGTCCAGCTCACATCCCCCTACACCCACCCATGTGTTTATCTAACATATTTTTAAAACTACACAACGTTTTAGCTTCTATGACGGTACTCGGGAGTTTGTTCCACTCATCCACAACTCTATTACCAAACCAGTGCTTCCCTATATCCTTCCTGAATCTGAATTTTTCTAACCTGAAGTCATTGCTGTGAGTCCTGTCTTGGCTAGATATTTTTAGCACGCTATTACATCCCCTTTATTTATTCCTGTTTTCCATTTATACACCCCAATCATATCCCCCTTAATTCTACGCCTTTCGAGAGAGTGCAGATTCAGGGCCGTCAGTCTATCCTCATAGGGAAGATTTTTGATACACGGGATCAACTTTGTCATCCTCCTCTGTACGTTTTCCAGAGCATTTATATCCATTCTGTAATACGGTGACCAGAACTGAGCAGCATAATCTAAATGAGGCCTAACCAAGGATATATAGAGTTGAAGAACAATCTGACGACCTCTATTATTTATACTTCTTGATAAATGAGACACTTGTGCAGATATTGTTGTCAGACACAACAGCATCGTAGGATCCTGATGCAGGGATTTCCTTAAAACTTGTCTAGACACCACCTACTTCCACTAGTGGCTCTTTTCGCTGGTGACTCCGTGTACCACTGCTCTACCGCATTTGTCATCAGTACATAAGCCCTATCTTCGCGAATATCCTGCGGTTTCTTCAAGACTGGGGGACTGAACACATCGGCACCAGGCTGAGGGACTGATTACCTCAAACTCCGCCTCATCTTTCACCTGTTTCTGTACTGGACTGAAAAAACCACTGTGCGGCGTAACGTTTCCAGAATAAAGACACCAGGGGATGGTAGAAAGATGTGATATTTGTTATTATAAGTTAGGTTAGGTTAGGTTAGGTTCGGTTAGGAATTCATCGCTTGCCTAATTCTTGGGCACGACCTACTTCAACATTGAACAAATGTTACACGACCTATGACTGCTGCACCTCTCCTGCCAACGGTTTATAAGCTCCTTCTCAGCACGTATGCCGTATTCTATTCAAGATTGATGGACTGACCACATCGACTCAAGGTTGAGGGACTGATTACCTCATTCTCCTGTTCTTCAAGATTCTCCTTGTTAGGTAAGACACATATGCAACAGTTAGGTATCTTTATTTGAAACGTTTCGCCTACACAGTAGGCTTCTTCAGTCGAGTACAGAAAAGTTGATAGAAGCAGAAGATACTTGAAGACGATGTAATCAGTCCATCACCCTTAAAGTTTTGAGGTGGTCAGTCCCTCAGTCTGGAGAAGAGCATTGTTCCGTTGTCTGAAACAATATGAAGTTGAAGTGACAGAATCGGGCCTTATATAGTGCCAGGAGGTGAGACGTAGGTTGATTTGGGAGGGCAGGTCCTTCTCAAACCCAGCCGTTCTCACTAGTAGAGGTTGTCGAAGTAGATGGTCTGTACCAAGATACCCTTGTGTTGCAGTGTCTGACAGAATGAACATTAAAATGGTATAAAATACCGACAGATTGTTAGGTAAGACACATATGCAACAGTTAGGTATCTTTATTTGAAACGTTTCGCCTACACAGTAGGCTTCTTCAGTCGAGTACAGAAAAGTTGATAGAAGCAGAAGATACTTGAAGACGATGTAATCAGTCCATCACCCTTAAAGTTTTGAGGTGGTCAGTCCCTCAGTCTGGAGAAGAGCATTGTTCCGTTGTCTGAAACAATATGAAGTTGAAGTGACAGAATCGGGCCTTATATAGTGCCAGGAGGTGAGACGTAGGTTGATTTGGGAGGGCAGGTCCTTCTCAAACCCAGCCGTTCTCACTATGACCCCGCCTCCAACTGCTTCACGTCACCTCACTACAGTATATAAGCCACGTCTACGGCCCTATGCTGTACATTCTACAAGATTGATGGACTGAACACATCGACTCCAGGTTGAGGGACTGATTACCTCATTCTCCTCCTCTCCTTACGCCTTCCTCTTTGTATTGGACTGATGAAGCCACTGCGTGGCGAAACGTTTCCTGAATAAAGATTCCCATATGCTGCATAAGTGTCTCAATCTTCAACAGTTAGGTATCTTTATTATGAAACGTTTCGCCTACACAGTAGGCTTCTTCAGTCAAGTACAGAAAAGTTGATAGAAGCAGAAGATACTTGAAGACGATGTAATCAGTCCATCACCCTTAAAGTTTTGAGGTGGTCAGTCCCTCAGTCTGGAGAAGAGCATTGTTCCATAGTATGAAACAATATTGTTTCATACTATGGAACAATGCTCTTCTCCAGACTGAGGGACTGACCACCTCAAAACTTTAAGGGTGATGGACTGATTACATCGTCTTCAAGTATCTTCTGCTTCTATCAACTTTTCTGTACTTGAAGATTGAGACACATGCAGCATATGGGAATCTTTATTCAGGAAACGTTTCGCCACACAGTGGCTTCATCAGTCCAATACAAAGAGGAAGGCGTAAGGAGAGGAGGAGAATGAGGTAATCAGTCCCTCAACCTGGAGTCGATGTGTTCAGTCCAGGTTGAGAGACTGATTACCTCATTCTCCTCCTCTCCTTACGCCTTCCTCTTTGTATTGGACTGATGAAGCCACTGTGTGGCGAAACGTTTCCTGAATAAAGATTCCCATATGCTGCATAAGTGTCTCAATCTTCAACTTGTCGGTTTTTCAAACTTTTCTGTACTTGACTGAAGAAGCCTACTGTGTAGGCGAAACGTTTCATAATAAAGATACCTAACTGTTGCATATGTGTCTTACCCACAATTTAAATTGTTGTGTTAGACAAGATATAAAATTAGAAGCGTCGGCCACTGAATCTGTTTGGTTACAGCTTCTCAAGGGCCGAGAAAAACTAATTTTGGGTGTGATTTACAGGGCCCCAAATCTTGATAGGGAGTGCAGTAAACTTCTATGGGACGAAATTCGTAAGGCATCTACATAAGAACATAACATAAGAACATAAGAAAGGAGGAACACTGCAGCAGGCCTGTTGGCCCATACTAGGCAGGTCCTTTACAATTCATCCCACTAACAAACATTTGACCAACCCAATTTTCAATGCCACCCAAGAAACAAGCTCCGATGTGCAAGTCCCTCTCAAATCCAACCCCTCCCGCTCATGTACTTATCCAACCTAAATTTGAAACTACCCAAAGTCCCAGCCTCAATAACCCAACTAGGTAGACTGTTCCACTCATCAACTACCCTATTTCCAAACCAATACTTTCCTGTGTCCTTTCTAAATCTAAACTTATCTAATTTAAATCCATTACTGCGGGTTCTCTCTTGGAGAGATATCCTCAAGACCTTGTTAATATCCCCTTTATTAATACCTATCTTCCACTTATACACTTCGATCAGGTCTCCCCTCATTCTTCGTCTAACAAGTGAATGTAACTTAAGAGTCTTCAATCTTTCTTCATAAGGAAGATTTCTAATGCTATGTATTAATTTAGTCATCCTACGCTGAATGTTTTCTAACGAATTTATGTCCATTCTGTAATATGGAGACCAGAATTGAGCTGCATAATCTAGGTGAGGCCTTACTAATGATGTATAAAGCTGAACATTAAAATGGTATAAAATACCGACAGATTGTTAGGTAAGACACATATGCAACAGTTAGGTATCTTTATTTCGAAACGTTTCGCCTACACAGTAGGCTTCTTCAGTCGAGTACAGAAAAGTTGAAAGAAGCAGAAGATACTTGAAGACGATGTAATCAGTCCATCACCCTTAAAGTTTTGAGGTGGTCAGTCCCTCAGTCTGAAGAAGAGCATTGTTCCGTTGTCTGAAACAATATGAAGTTGAAGTGACAGGATGGAGCTTTTATATAGTGTCAGGAGGTGAGACGTAGGTTGCTTTGGGAGGGCAGGTCCCTCTCAAACCCAGCCGTTCTCACTAGTAGAGGTCGAAGTTGATGGTCTGTACCAAGATACCCTTGTGTTGCAGTGTCTGACAGAATGAACATAAAATGGTATAAAATACCGACAGATTGTTAGGTAAGACACATATGCAACAGTTAGGTATCAACCTAACTGTTGCATATGTGTCTTACCTAACAATCTGTCGGTATTTTATACCATTTTAATGTTCATTCTGTCAGACACTGCAACACAAGGGTATCTTGGTACAGACCATCAACTTCGACCTCTACTAGTGAGAACGGCTGGGTTTGAGAGGGACCTGCCCTCCCAAAGCTACCTACGTCTCACCTCCTGACACTATATAAAGCTGCAGTATGACCTCTGGACTTCTGTTGCTTACACATCTTGATATAAATCCCAGTAATCTATTTGCCTTATTACGTACGCTTAGGCATTGCTGTCTTGGTTTAAGGTTGCTGCTTACCATAACCCCCAAGTCCTTTTCGCAATCTGTATGGCTAAGTTCTACATTATTTAACTTATAAGTGCTGAATTATTTAACTTATAAGTGCTAAACGAAAATGTTGTGCTAATGGGAGATTTCAACTATAGACAGATTGACTGGAGCAATTTGACAGGAAATTTAGACTCAGGTGACTTTCTTGATACGATCCAGGATTGGTTTTTAAAACAGTTTGTGACAGAGCCAACTAGGGGAAATAACCTCCTTGACTTGGATCTTTCCAGAAGGGAAACGCTAATTAATAATCTTGAGGTTAATGATGAGCTTGGGGAAAGTGATCACAAATCACTCAGTTTTAATATATCATGGAATTCCCCTAATAAGGGCAATCGAGTCTCCGTCCCTGACTTTCGCTTGGCTGATTTCATAGGACTGAAAAATTACTTAGGTGGGCGGAACTGGAATGACCTGTCTAAGGGTCAGGTAGGTGGTGATGGTTGCCGATATGACGCTTTCCAGGGCATAGTTCTAGCTGCTCAGTCAAATTATGTTCCAAATAGGGAAATCAGACCAAACAAAAATGATCCTAAATGGATGAACAATAGATTAAAATATCTGATTGGTCAAAATAGAGGCATTTATAGGCAAATCAAAAGAGGAGAGGGGCAGTTAAGAAATCGATATATTCAGTTAAAGAGAGAAATAAAAAAGGGAATTAGAAAAGCAAAAAGAGATTATGAGGTTAAAGTTGCAAGAGAATCGAAGACTAACCCAAAAGGAGTCTTTCAGGTATACAGAAGTAAGATCAGGGACAAGTTAGGCCCACTCAAAAGTTCCTCGGGTCAGCTCACTGACAGTGATAAGGAAATGTGTAGAAGTTTTAACACATACTTCCTCTCAGTTTTTACACAGGAGGATACCAGCGATATTCCAGAAATGATAAATTATGTAGAACAGGACGATAATAAACTGTGCACGATTAGGGTCACAAGTGACATGGTCAATAGGCAAATATATAAATTAAAACCTAACAAATCCCCAGGCCCTGATGAACTGTATGCAAGGGTTCTAAAGGAATGTAAAGAGGAGCTTAGGAAACCTTTGGCTAATCTTTTCAACATATCACTACAAACTGGCATGGTGCCAGATAAGTGGAAAATGGCAAATGTGATACCTATTTTCAAAGCAGGTGACAGATCCTTAGCTTCGAACTATAGACCAATAAGCCTAACCTCCATAGTGAGAAAATTTATGGAATCAATAATTGCCGAGGCAGTTCGTAGCCACCTTGAAAAGCATAAATTAATCAACGAATCTCAGCATGGTTTTACAAAGGGGCGTTCCTGCCTTACGAATTTATTAACTTTTTTCACTAAGGTATTTGAGGAGGTAGATCATGGTAATGAATATGATATTGTGTATATGGACTTCAGTAAGGCTTTTGACACGGCCCCACATCAGAGACTATTGAGGAAAATTAAGGCACATGGAATAGGTGGAGAAATTTTTTCCTGGATAGAGGCATGGTTGACAAATAGGCAGCAGAGAGTTTGCAAAAATGGGGAGAAATCAGAGTGGGGAAGCGTCACGAGCGGTGTTCCACAGGGGTCAGTGTTGGGCCCCCTGCTGTTCACAATCTACATAAACGACATAGATGAGGGCATAAAGAGCGACATCAGCAAGTTTGCCGATGACACCAAAATAGGCCGTCGAATTCATTCTGACGAGGACATTAGAGCACTCCAGGAAAATTTGAATAGACTGATGCAGTGGTCGGAGAAGTGGCAGATGCAGTTTAATATAGACAAATGCAAAGTTCGAAATGTTGGACAGGACAATAACCATGCCACATATAAACTAAATAATGTAGATCTTAATATTACGGATTGCGAAAAAGATTTAGGAGTTCTGGTTAGCAGTAATCTGAAACCAAGACAACAGTGCATAAGTGTTCGCAATAAAGCTAATAGAATCCTTGGCTTCATATCAAGAAGTATAAATAATAGGAGTCCTCAGGTTGTTCTTCAACTCTATACATCCTTGGTTAGGCCTCATTTAGATTATGCTGCACAGTTTTGGTCACCGTATTACAGAATGGATATAAATGCTCTGGAAAATGTACAAAGGAGGATGACAAAGTTGATCCCATGTATCAGAAACCTTCCCTATGAGGATAGACTAAGGGCCCTGAATCTGCACTCTCTAGAAAGACGTAGAATTAGGGGGGATATGATTGAGGTGTATAAATGGAAGACAGGAATAAATAAAGGGGATGTAAATAGTGTGCTGAAAATATCTAGCCTAGACAGGACTCGCAGCAATGGTTTTAAGTTGGAAAAATTCAGATTCAGGAAGGATATAGGAAAGTACTGGTTTGGTAATAGAGTTGTGGATGAGTGGAACAAACTCCCGAGTACAGTTATAGAGGCCAGAACGTTGTGTAGCTTTAAAAATAGGTTGGATAAATACATGAGTGGATGTGGGTGGGTGTGAGTTGGACCTGATAGCTTGTGCTACCAGGTCGGTTGCCGTGTTCCTCCCTTAAGTCAATGTGACCTGACCTGACTAGGTTGGGTGCATTGGCTTAAGTCGGTAGGAGACTTTGACCTGCCTCGCATGGGCCAGTAGGCCTTCTGCAGTGTTCCTTCGTTCTTATGTTCTTAATTAATACCGTGACTAGAACAATACACAAATAACCCGCACATAGGAGAGAGGAGCTTTCGACGACGTTTCGGACTTACTTGGACCATTTACTAAGTTTCACAGTGTGATTTTGAAAATGATTAAAGTCGGACAGAAACGTTGTTATTAGCGCCTCTCTCCTATGTGCGGGTTGTGTATTACTCTTGTATTCAAGGAGAGGCGTTAAACTAGTAAGGTCTATGCAGTGCCTGGAAAATGGAAGGAAATTAGGAGTGATGCAAAGAAGGGAAGGGTAACCCTTCACCAGCATGAAGGCTCCCTAACTGAAAGGGCTTCCGAACGCAGATACTTCGGGCGTTTGCACAATTTCCTGCTCCTCTTTCACCCTCCAATGAATTTGATGAACTTCCTCGCTTCCTATCCAACGAACTTTAAATAATGGACCAGATGTGCTCCTCCTGATATCACAAGTTCTTGGCTGTGTCTCAGTACACAAGATTTGGTAAGCCGCTCCTATAATGAGATGAATCTGGAGACAAGCTGCATGCAGAGACTAACAGAAACACACACACACACACACACACACACACACACACACACACACACATACACACACACACACACACACACACACAGAGGTTCTAACAGCCAACTGCAGTAGCAAGGGACAGCTGGCCAGGAAAGACAGTCCACTAAGAATAGATGTTTCAGATATGACAGGGACTGAAGGCAAGAACATGTCAATGGAAGGAAACAAAATGCCTCAGAGGAAGCAGATGGAGACTCAGTGGGAGGAGGAAAGGGCGAGGTCAGTTTTTGTGTACGGGCTCCAAGAAGCCAAGGGGGCCAACTTTGAAGAAATAAAACAGGAGGAGAAAAAAATGATTGAAGGCATCATGAAAACAATAGGGGAGGGCAATATGACCCAGGTGACAAATTTTCAGAGAATTGGGTGGTTTGCGAGTGGAAGGATACGGCCTGTCAGAGTAACTTTCAAGGAAGAATCAGTTCGAATCAGGATTCTGCAAGAGAAAGCAAGACTGAGAGACAAAGAGGGGTACCAGAGAGTATACCTCGACCGCGACAGAACACAAGAAGAAAGGACTACACTGAAAGAGAGGGTACAGAGACGCAAGGAGGAACGAGAAGCAATGAAAATGAGCAGGACCCAGACACAGGAGGAAGGGCAAACACACCCCACAGAATCTCCCACCAAAAGACCCCACCCGCGACATTCCCAACGCAACTGAGCAACCTATACTCCAACCCACTCACTGTTCCCTCTGCCACCAACCCCCATATCACAAACCTCACCCCAACAGCTGTCCCTTATGGGCATTCTGACCCCACCCCCATCAACACATACCCCACCTACACCACAGCCCCATATAGGCCCCCACCAAGGCTCTCCCTCCCCCAACCCCAATATACTTGCATGACCACAATGATAGAAAAGAAACTAAAGGTTTGGTACACAAATGCGGATGGAATAATGAATAAACATGAGGAGTGGAATGAAAGAATCAGTGAAAAATCCCCAGACATCATAGCAATCACAGAAACAAAACTCGCTGAGATAATAACAGACACAATCTTCCCAACAGGATATCAGATCCTGAGGAAAGATAGAAGGAGTAGAGGGGGAGGAGGGGTTGCACTGCTCATAAAACACCAATGGGGATTTGAGGAAATGGAAGGCATGGACATGATTGGAGAAAGAGACTACATTGTAGGTACAATTCAGTCCGGAGAACATAAAGTAGTCATTGGAGTGATGTATAACCCACCACAGAACTGCAGGAGGCCAAGAGAGGAGTACGAAGAAAACAACAGGGTGATGGTGGACACACTGGCTGAGGTGGCAAGAAGAGCTCACTCGAGCAGAGCAAAGTTACTGGTAATGGGCGATTTCAACCACAGGGAGATCGACTGGGAAAACCTGGAGCCACATGGGGGTCCCGAAACATGGAGAGCAAAGATGATGGATGTGGTACTTGAAAACCTCATGCATCAACATGTCAGGGACACAACCAGAGAGAGAGGGGAGGATGAGCCAGCAAGACTGGATCTTGTGTTCACCCTGAGCAGTTCAGACATCGAGGACATCACTTACGAGAGGCCCCTTGGAGCTAGCGATCATGTGGTTCTGAGTTTTGACTATATAGTAGAGTTACAAGTGGAGAAGGTAACAGGAACTGAAGGGGACAGGCCAAACTACAAAAGGGGGGACTACACAGGTATGAGAAACTTCCTGCAGGAGGTTCAGTGGGACAGAGAAATGGTAGGAAAATCAGTAAACGAGATGATGGAATATGTGGCAACAAAGTGCAAGGAGGCAGAGGAAAGTTTTGTTCCCAAGGGAAACAGAAATAATAGGAAGACCAAGACGAGTCCTTGGTTTACCCGAAGGTGTAGGGAGGCAAAAGCTAAGTGCAACAGAGAATGGAAAAGGTACAGGAGGCATAGGACCCAGGAAAACAAGGAGATTAGTAGAAGAGCCAGAAACGAGTATGCGCAGATAAGGAGGGAGGCCCAGAGACAGTATGAAAACGACATAGCATCGAAAGTCAAATCTGACCCGAAACTGCTGTATAGCCACATTAGGAAGAAGACAACAGTCAAGGACCAGGTGATAAGGCTGAGGAAAGAAGGTGGGGAACTCACAAGAAACGATCAAGAGGTATGTGAGGAGCTCAACACGAGATTTAAGGAAGTATTTACAGTAGAGACAGGAAGGACTCTGGGGGGACAGACCAGATGGGGACACCAACAAGGAATACACCAACAAGTGTTGGACGACATACATACAGATGAGGAGGAGGTGAAGAAACTGCTAAGGGACATCGATACCTCAAAGGCAATGGGACCGGACAACATCTCTCCATGGGTCCTTAGAGAGGGAGCAGATATGTTGTGCGTACCACTTACCACAATCTTCAACACATCCCTGGAAACTGGGCAACTACCTGAGGTATGGAAGACAGCAAATGTAGTTCCCATTTTCAAAAAAGGAGACAGAAAAGAGGCACTAAACTATAGACCTGTGTCATTGACGTGTATAGTATGCAAAATTATGGAGAAGATTATCAGGAGGAGAGTGGTGGAGCACCTGGAACGGAACAGGAGTATAAATGCCAACCAGCACGGATTCACGGAAGGCAAATCCTGTGTCACAAACCTTCTGGAGTTTTATGATAAAATAACAGAAGTAAGACAAGAGAGAGAGGGGTGGGTTGATTGCATCTTCTTGGACTGCAAGAAGGCCTTTGACACAGTTCCTCACAAGAGATTAGTGCAGAAGCTAGAGCATCAGGCGCATATAACAGGAAGGGCACTGCAATGGATCAGAGAATACCTGACAGGGAGGCAACAACGAGTCATGGTACGTAATGATGTATCACAGTGGGCACCTGTGACGAGCGGGGTCCCACAGGGGTCGGTCCTAGGACCAGTGCTATTTTTGGTATATGTGAACGACATGACGGAAGGGTTAGACTCAGAAGTGTCCCTGTTTGCAGATGATGTGAAGTTAATGAGGAGAATTAAATCTGATGAGGACCAGGCAGGACTTCAAAGAGACCTGGACAGACTGGACACCTGGTCCAGCAAATGGCTTCTCGAATTTAATCCTGCCAAATGCAAAGTCATGAAGATAGGGGAAGGGCACAGAAGACCACAGACAGAGTATAGGCTAGGTGGCCAAAGACTGCAAACCTCACTCAAGGAGAAAGATCTTGGGGTGAGTATAACACCGAGCATGTCTCCGGAAGCACACATCAATCAGATAACTGCTGCAGCATATGGGCGCCTGGCAAACCTGAGAACAGCATTCCGACACCTTAGTAAGGAATCATTCAAGACACTGTACACCGTGTATGTCAGGCCCATACTGGAGTATGCAGCACCTGTTTGGAACCCGCACTTGATAAAGCACGTCAAGAAACTAGAGAAAGTACAAAGGTTTGCAACAAGGTTAGTTCCAGAGCTAAGGGGAATGTCCTATGAAGAAAGATTAAGGGAAATCGGCCTGACGACACTGGAGGACAGGAGGGTCAGGGGAGACATGATAACGACATATAAAATACTGCGTGGAATAGACAAGGTGGACAAGGACAGGATGTTCCAGGGAGGGGACACAGAAACAAGAGGCCACAATTGGAAGTTGAAGACACAAATGAGTCAGAGAGATAGTAGGAAGTATTTCTTCAGTCATAGAGTTGTAAGGCAGTGGAATAGCCTAGAAAATGACGTAGTGGAGGCAGGAACCATACACAGTTTTAAGACGAGGTTTGATAAAGCTCATGGAGCGGGGAGAGAGAGGGTCTAGTAGCAACCGGTGAAGAGGCGGGGCCAGGAGCTAGGACTCGACCCCTGCAACCACAAATAGGTGAGTACAAATAGGTGAGTACACACACAGTAGGGACAGCGAGCGGGCTAGTCACGCTGTCGGTGCTCCGGGGATTTAAGTGTTTTTGAGGGCTACAAGTGTTCTGCAAGGGTTGCTAAGTGTGTCAGGGTAGTCAACAATCTAGAAGTGTTTTTTTTTAATTGCCTGAGCCACACAAGTGTGGGGAGAGCCACAATTTTGAAAGTGATCTGGAAAATAAAAGCGTCGTGGCGCAGGCTAGTGTGAAGGCGGCGTTGCCAAGTGTCACCCAAGATTTTAATAAAGTGAAACAATAGTGTGACCAGTGAAAGAAATACAGTGAATAGGGTACATTATTAACGAGAAGAAATTGAGGTGGATCTAGCCAGGACGTACATCGAGCTGGATCTACTCCAGGACGTCACATCGACCTGGACAATCTACACTGCTACAGCTGCACTACAAGTACTGTATCACCTATGAGTGGTTGTTTGGGTGTGGGGTCCAGGTTCCAATTTAACCGCCAAGCTGAATGTGAATGGTCTAACTCTCATAGCACGATGAAGAATAGGCACTCAAGTATTCAATAAGGTTTAGCAAATGGTAATCCATTGAACAAGGCGATTAACTCACTATAAGCAGGTGATATAGGCAACACTGCAAGGGAGTCAGGTCACATAGGTTGTGGACACAAGGACAACTGAGAATCTACATTACACTCCAAGCACAAGCCACCTACTTTTCAGACACTTAATAAACCCACACATAATTCGACACATAATTACACACACACACACACACACACACACACACACACACACACACACACACACACACACACACACACACACACACACACATACACACATACACACACACACACACACACACACACACAAAAACACACACACACACACACACACACACACACACACACACACACACACACACACACACACACACACACACACACATACACACACCCACATACACACACACACACACACACACACACACACACACACACACACACACACACACACACACACACACACACTGTAAGTGTGGTAAATCCCAGGAGGTTGGTCAGGTCACAAGAAGGTGTGGGCAGCCAAGGACCACTGAGACTTACCTTAAACGCACAAGCCACCTACCTTTCAGTACATAATAAACCCACACATAATTCCACACACAATTACACACAAAATTACACACTCACACACACACACACACACACACACACACACACACATACACACACACACACACACACACACACACACACACACACACACACACACACACACATACATATCCAGACACACACACACTCCCCCCTCACCACCGACATCTCACTACTTCCCCTGATCCATCCCCTCCCTCGATCACCCTCCCCTCCCCCGTTCACCCCAAACCCTCCCCACCCCTCCCCACTCAGCTCCCAAATAGCCACAGTTCCTCCACTACTTCCCCCCCCACACTCTGACACACACACTACTAACCTAACATACAGAACTACATAGGTTTCCCACTCTGAGGCAATCAGGATAAAACAAAAATGGGTTGCCAGAGAGCAACAAGAAAAACCAAGGGACAGGAGGAGGAAAATGCAAAGGAAGATTGGGCAGCAGAGCTCATAAAAAGGGATCATGAATGGGAAATGAAACTAGAAGAACTTAGCATGAGAATGGAAGAGAGGATAGATATGGAAAGCAGGAAGTGGGAGGTGCATGTCAAAGCAGCAGAAGCTAGGATACAGAGTTTAGAAGAGGAACTGAAAAATCTGAAACAGCCTAAAGAACTAAAGAACATTTTGGGATTGACAACAGAGACTGCTACCTCAGCCACAAATAAGGGGACTGTAGGGAAAGAAGGGGCACAACTGCATGGAGATGCTCTATCAGAGGAGACTGTAGCAAATGAAAGAGCTAAGCTTTATGTGGAGGCCCTAACAGACAACAACAGAGCCCAAGGAAAGCCGAGAAGGGAAAATGACAGGCCACTGAGCCCAAGTACATTAGCCAGTGAAACTGATGAAAGGAAAGCTGCAGTGGAGGAAACCAAATTAAATGAGGGGATACACAGGGATATGCAGTGGGAGAATGAAAGGGTGAGGTCAGTCTTTGTGTATGGGCTCCAGGAAGTCGAAGGGGAAACATATGAAGCAAGAAAACAAGGGGAAAAAAAAGCAATTGAAAGCATCATGAAAGCAATAGGAGAAGACGATATGACCCAGCTGGAAAATTTTCGGAGAATAGGGGGGTTTGTAAAAAAAAGAACCCGGCCAGTGAGAGTGACCTTCAAGGCAGAAGCGACTCGGACCAGGATACTGCAGGAGAAAGCACGATTAAGGGACATGACGGCATACAGGAGGGTGTATCTCGACCGCGACAGAACACAAGAAGAAAGGAAGAAACTGAGAGAGATGGTACAAAGGCGAAAGGAGGAAAGAGAGGGGATGGAGAAGACAGACAGGAGATCCCAGACCCAGGAAGAAGATCTAATACAGCCTCCCTCACAACTTTCTATAGAAGCCTCCCAACCAGGTCAACCCCAGTGCAACCAAACACTCTAAATCAAAACACCCATGCCACATCCAATGCCCCCACCCACTACATTACAAACTTCACCCCCACAGCAACAACCCATAGTTCCTTACCAGGTCTCCCACTTCCCCAACCCCAATATACTTCCCAGACCACAGTCTTAGAAAAGAAGTTGAAGGTGTGGTATACAAATGCAGATGGAATAACAAACAAGTATGAGGAGTGGCACGAAAGAATCAAAGAGACATCCCCAGACATAATAGCACTCACAGAAACAAAACTCACCAGAATAATAACAGATTCAATCTTTCCATCCGGATATCAAATCTTCAGGAAAGACAGAGGGAGGAGAGGGGGAGGAGGAGTTGCACTGCTCATTAAAAACCAGTGGGGTTTTGAGAAAATGGAAGGAATGGATGGCATGGGCGAAAGGGACTACTTAGTAGGAACAATCCAGTCTGAGGGACATAAGGTGATAATTGCAGTAATGTACAACCCACCACAGAACTGCAGGAGGCCAAGAGAAGAATACGATGAGAGCAACAGAGCAATGATCAACACACTAGCCAAGGTGGCCAGGAGAGCACACATGGGGGGAGCAAAGTTACTAGTTATGGGTGATTTCAATCACAAGGAGATTGACTGGGAAAACCTGGAGCCCCATGGGGGTCCCGAAACATGGAGAGCCAAGATGATGGATGTGGTACTGGAGAACCTCATGCATCAACATGTTAGAGACACTACCAGAGAGAGAGGAGAGGATGAACCAGCAAGGTTGGACCTTGTATTCACCATGAGTAGTTCGGACATCGAGGGTATCATGTACGAAAGGCCCCTGGGAGCTAGTGATCATGTGGTTCTGTGCTTCGACTACATAGTTGAGCTCCAAGTGGAGAGAGTAGCAGGAATAGGCTGGGAAAAACCAAACTACAAAAGGGGGAACTACTCAGGCATGAGGAACTTCCTTCAAGACATTCAGTGGGAGAGGGAACTGACAGGAAAACCAGTACAAGAAATGATGGACTATGTAGCAACAAAATGCAAGGAGGCAGAGGAGAGGTTTGTTCCCAAGGGAAACAGAAATAATGGGAAGAACAGAACGAGTCCTTGGTTCACCCAAAGGTGTAGGGAGGCAAAAACTAGGTGTACTAGAGAATGGAAAAGGTACAGAAGACAGAGAACTCAGGAAAATAAAGAAATCAGCCGAAGAGCCAGAAACGAATATGCACAGATAAGAAGGGAGGCTCAGAGACAATATGAAAATGACATAGCATCAAAAGTAAAGACTGACCCGAAGCTGTTGTACAGCCACATCAGGAGGAAAACAACAGTCAAGGACCAGGTAATCAGACTGAGGAAGGGTGATGGGGAATTCACAAGAAACGACCGAGAGGTATGTCAGGAGCTCAACACAAGATTTAAAGAGGTATTTACAGTGGAAACCAGTAGGACTCCAAGAAATCAGAACAGGGGGGCACACCAGCAAGTGCTGGATGAGGTACATATAACCAAGGAGGAGGTGAAGAAGCTGCTATGCGAACTTGACACCTCAAAGGCGGTGGGACCAGACAACATCTCTCCATGGGTCCTTAAAGAGGGAGCAGAGATATTGTGTGAGCCATTAACAAAGATCTTCAACACATCATTTGAAACTGGGCAACTCCCTGAGGTATGGAAAATGGCAAATGTAGTCCCAATTTTTAAAAAGGGAGACAGACATGAGGCACTAAACTACAGACCTGTATCTCTAACGTGTATAGTATGCAAGGTCATGGAGAAGATCATCAGGAGGAGAGTGGTGGGGCACCTGGAAAGAAACAAGTGTATAATTGACAACCAGCACGGTTTCAGGGAAGGAAAATCCTGTGTCACAAACCTACTAGAGTTTTATGACAAGGTGACAGAAGTAAGACAAGAGAGAGAGGGGTGGATCGACTGCGTATTTTTGGACTGCAAGAAGGCTTTCGACACAGTTCCTCACAAGAGGTTACTGCAAAAGCTAGAGGACCAGGCACACATAACAGGAAAGGCACTGCAATGGATCAGAGAATATCTGACAGGGAGGAAACAACGAGTCATGGTACGCGACGAGGTGTCAGAGTGGGCGCCTGTGACAAGCGGGGTTCCACACGGGTCAGTCCTAGGACCTGTGCTGTTCTTGGTATACGTGAACGACATAACGGAAGGGATAGACTCAGAAGTGTCCTTGTTTGCAGACGATGTGAAGTTAATGAGAAGAATCGAATCGGACGAGGATCAGGCAGGACTACAAAGAGATCTGGACAGGCTACAAGCCTGGTCCAGCAACTGGCTCCTTGAATTTAACCCTGCCAAATGCAAAGTCATGAAGATTGGGGAAGGGCAAAGAAGACCGCAGACACAATATAGTTTAGATGGTCAAAGACTGCAAACCTCACTAAAGGAAAAAGATCTGGGGGTGAGTATAACACCGAGCATATCTCCTGAGGCGCACATCAATCAGATAACTGCTGCAGCATACGGGCGCCTGGCAAACCTACGGATAGCGTTCCGATACCTCAGTAAGGATTCGTTTAAGACTCTGTACACCATCTACGTCAGGCCCATACTGGAGTATGCAGCACCAGTTTGGAATCCACACCTAGTCAAGCACGTCAAGAAATTAGAGAAAGTGCAAAGGTTTGCAACAAGACTAGTCCCAGAGCTACGGGGATTGTCCTATGAAGAAAGGTTGAGGGAAATCGGCCTGACGACACTGGAGGCCAGGAGGGTCAGGGGAGACATGATAACGACATATAAAATACTGCGCGGAATAGACGAGGTGGACAAAGACGGGATGTTCCAGAGATGGGACACAGACACAAGAGGTCACAATTGGAAGTTGAAGACTCAGATGAATCAAAGGGATGTTAGGAAGTATTTCTTCAGTCATAGAGTAGTCAGGCCATGGAATAGCCTAGAAAGTGATGTGGTGGAGGCAGGAACCATACATAGTTTTAAGACGAGGTATGATAGAGCTCATGGGGCAGGGAGAGAGAGGACCTAGTAGCAATCAGCGAAGAGGCGGGGCCAGGAGCTGTGACTCGACCCCTGCAACCACAAATAGGTGAGTACAAATAGGTGAGTACACACACACACACACACACACACACACACACACACACAAACTTCTGCAAACTCGAGGGTCTGCGGGGAGTAAAATACGGAGGAATATAATATTATTTCACGAACAAAGTTGAGCTCCACCAACTGATGATACGTTCAGACTTGGACAAGAACGGCATATTTCCCCCAGGCACCACGAAAGAGAGGGAGAGTTAGACACATAGGAATGGGGGAAGACAATGAATTCAGTAAATTTTAGATTCTGTAACTATGATCATATCCTGTAGGTGAAATTTGTCTTAGCAATAGACGTGAAGAAAAATGTGATGAATCTTGTCAGTTGGGGAACCAAGAACCTTCAAGTACTGAAGTGCATCTCTATGCAAGCTCATCACTTCGAGGGATAGTCCTCAGCTCACACACCCAGGGACCTGGGATGGCTTCCCGGCGAGGGTGAAACGTTGGTCATCTTTCTTTACACCAGCTGCCCCTGTCCACCTAGCAGTAAGTACTGTCCACCTAGCAGTAAGTACTGTAGGAACCTGGGTGTTTGACTATTGTTGCGCGGGTCACATCCTGGGTGGGAAAGGATTAAAGAGCCCCAGTGACCTTATGTCCTTAGATGTTAGATGCCGAGTGATACCAGATTCCTAGTCAATGACACGAGAAATATCCTGTGCTAACAGAGAATTAGTTTCCTGTTCATCCAGTGATTGCTGATACATAAGGTGCTCAGCTAATAACCTCAAATATCTTTTCTGAAGCCAAACTGACGTTCTTATGGTGGAGAGTCATAGTGAAAACAAAAATATGTTATTTTGGACGAGAATGTTATCTGGAGAATTTGACCAGTGACTGGCAGAAGTGACATATAGTATAATACATTTCCCTTCTTTCACGAAGAAATTGTATACTCTGAGCCAGGCAGAGTTGGATGAGCAAGAAGAATGTGTTTCTCTTTACTGATATCCTTCCTTCTCTCTCTCTCTCTCTCTCTCTCTCTCTCTCTCTCTCTCTCTCTCTCTCTCTCTCTCTCTCTCTCTCTCTCTCTCTCTCTCTCTCTCTCTCTCTCTCTTTCTCTCTCTCTCTCAACATTAGTACCACTAAAAGTCCTATATTTTATGAGGAAGCAGCACGCTTCCCTCCGCTAAATGAGACAAAGGTTTTTCGTTCCAGTAATTTACATACACATTACAGTTTTTTCTTGGGAACTTACAAGAGGCTACAGATTCTGAGAGCACGAAGTTGTTGTTGTTGTCTTCTGAAGAAAGTTAACATCCATATTTAAGTTAAGTTTCGTATATTTATCTTCCTAAAAGACAGAAT
>NW_027195866.1:30000-127649 GCF_038502225.1 Cherax quadricarinatus | reverse complement strand
CAGGAAAGATGTTTGGCAAGAACTCCGGGTAGTTTGTGTGGAGCACTGCCTATTCCTGACGTGATTGGTCTGAGAGGAATATTGTGTTTATTGGTCTTGGGTAAACCATACATGTGTGCTGGTTTAGGGATGCTTGGTAACAAGTACAGAAGTTTCTTCCCTTATCTAGTGCGTTTGAGTATTTGTCTTTCCAGTCTATATTTGTCCAACCTATTTTTATGTTACCCAAGTAATAGCTTTTATATCCTTTTACTCATGTACGAATTAATTGCTCTACAATATTGTATTACTTTTGTTACTACTACTACTACTACTACTACTACCACTAGTGAACATCGAAATGGTACCTCACTAGTATTGCACCTCACTCTGAGCCTTTATATACCCTCTATGTCCATGTATTGTTTTAATGGCTTGATAAAGCTCCTGGAGAACGAAACGTTGCCACAATAAAATGTCACATTAGTTGCACTTGTGTCCTTTCCTTTACATATTGTCGGTAATTCTACCAACTTTATTACACTCCTACGTCTGCCAACATCGTTGCCTCCAGCACTTAGACAGATAATATAATTGCTCCCATTACCTCTTATGATGTCATCCAGACTGCTAACAATATCCTCCATCCCAGCCCCCGGAAAGCTAACTCTCTGTCTCCCACTCCTGTCCTTCAAGCAGAACGCCCTATCCATATACCTAACTTGGCTATCCCCAACAACAACAATATTCTTACCTTCCTTGGTGTCGTTCGTCGTGACGTTCCCAGTAGTCGACTCACATTCGTCGGGTAGCACTGAGAATGTATTAGATGTTTCCACAACAGTTTCCACGGCAGTCTCTTTCTTCGTCATCGTTTCTACCTTTCCATTCGTCTTCTTGATCGTCAACTTCGTTCCCTGCTGTCCATCCACTGACCAGTTTCCTTTCTTGACCTGAGGACTCAAAACAGGAGGACTACTACGAATCTTCTTGTTTTCCTCGGTCAGTCGCCGAATCTCCATCTTCGCCATCCTCAATTCTTCCTTAAGCTGCTGGTAAAGTTGTTCGATGGAGGGCATCTTGCTTCAATTCGTAGAGAGCGCGCAAACAGGTCTTCACAGAGCTAAGTAATAAAGTTGGTAGAATTACCGACAATATGTAAAGTAAAAGGACACAAGTGCAACTAATGTGACATTTTATTGTGGCAACGTTTTGCTCTCCAGGAGCTTTATCAAGCTTGATAAAGCTCCTGGAGAGCGAAACGTTGCCACAATAAAATGTCACATTAGTTGCACTTGTGTCCTTTTACTTTACAGAGCTAAGTACACGTCACCACTGTTAACCCTGCCATCACATAGTCTCTCCTGTTATACTACACAAAGCACATTACAGAGAGTGAACACTGAAACAAGCTGCCTCTTTCCAGTCTATATTTGTCCAACCTATTTTTATGTTACCCAAGTAATAGCTTTTATATCCTTTTACTCATGTACGAATTGATTGCTCTACCATATTGTATTACTTTTGTCACTACTACTACTACTACCACTAGTGAACATCGAAATGGTACCTCACTAGTATTGCACCTCACTCTGAGCCTTTATATACCTTCTGTGTCCATGTATTGTTTGTAATGGCTTGATAAAGCTCCTGGAGAGCGAAACGTTGCCACAATTAAATGTCACATTAGTTGCACTTGTGTCCTTTTACTTTACATATTGTATTATCATTATTCTTGCATTCCCAGTTAATGCTAAAAGTGATGGATTTGTGATCACTTGCGCCAAGCTCTTCAGTGATCTCCAGATTATTCACGAGTGCTTCTTTATTTGACAAGACTAGGTCTAGCAAATTATCACCCTTGGTAGGCTCTGTCACGCTCTGCTTCAGAAAACAGTCATGAACTGTTTCCATATAGTCACTGGACTCTAGATTATCTGTCAAAGAATTCTAGTCAATTTGACTAAAGTTAAAGTCCCCTACTATGACTATGCTATTGTGTCTAGAAGCCCTAACAATTTCGTCCCAAAGAAGTCTCCCTCTATCGTGATCCAAGCCTGGAGGTCGGTATATTACACCTAGAATTAGTTTTTCTTGACCCTCTACAAACTCTACCCAAACAGATTCTGTTACTGCTCCATCTATTTTTATACCTGTTTTTATGCAACAATTAATATTTTCTCGAACATATAATGCAACTCATCCCCCCTTCCTATTACATCTATCCACAATGAACAACTTAAATCCCTGAATATTATACTCAGCAGGCATATCCCGACTCTTTAAATGATACCACGTTTCAGTTAATGCAATGATATCAAAGTTCCCAGCACATGCTACCAAACGTAGTTCATTAATTTTATTTCTTGCACTTCGACTGTTAGCATAAAATACCATCATACGTTTTTTCTTCTGCACATTTTTCCTATTGATCTTTGTTTTTACACAATTTCTGAAATTATCATTACCCAGAGTTACTCCATGACAGTTACTATTAAGATTCTTAATATCAGAGCATAAGTCAATATATCCATACTCATTATTTATCATTTCTAAACCCATACCTCTAACTAATCCTAGTTTAAAGTCCTAACAACCCCCTCAACTGAGTTAGCAAGAAAATCCACACCTGCCCTGGATAAGTGAACCCCATCCCTGGCATACATGTCATTTCGGCCATAGAAGTTGTCCCAGTTGTCAATGAATGGTACTGCATTATCCTTACAGTGTTTATCCAGCCAACAATTAATACCAATTGCTCTGGACAACCATTCATTACCAACACCTCTTCTTGGCAAAATGCCACATATAACAGGGCGCCCCCCCTTCTTCCTAATGGTGTCTATAGCTGTCCTGAACTTTCTAACTAAATCCTCACTTCTACGCTTGCCTACATCATTGCCTCCAGCACTGAGGCAAATATTAGGATTGATCCCATTACCGTTCATGATGTTGTCAAGCCGGCTAACAATGTCCTCCATCCCAGCCCCAGGAAAGCAAACCCTCTGTCTCCTACTCCTGTCTTTCAAGCAGAATGCCCTATTCATGTGTCTAACCTGGCTATCCCCAACAACAACAATATTCTTACCTTCCTTGTTGTCGTTCGTCGTGAGGGTCCCAGTAGTCGACTCACATTCGTCAGTAGCACCGAGAATGCGTTGGAGGTTTCCACAAGAGTTTCCACAGTAGTCTCTTTCTTCTTCATCGTTTCTGGCTTTCCATTCGTCTTCTTGATCGTCAACTTCGTCGTCCCCTGCTGTCCAGCCACTGACCACGATCCCTTCTTGACCCGAGGACTCGAAACAGGAGGACTACTACGAATCCTCTTGTTTTCCTCGGTCAATCGCCGTATCTCCATCTCCACTACCCTCAATTCTTCCTTAAGCTGCTGGTAAAGTTGCTCAATGGAGGGCATCTTGATTCAGTCCACGGAGAGCACACAAGACACTTCTTCACAGAGTTAAGTACAGGTCACCACTGAGTTAAGTACAGGTCACCACTGAGTTAAGTACAGGTCACCACTGAGTTAAGTACAGGTCACCACTGAGTTAAGTACAGGTCACCACTGCGTTAAGTACAGGTCACCAATGAGTTAAGTACAGGTCACCACACCAAGGACTAGTACCTTACACTTATCCACATTGAACTTCATCTGCCATTTTTCAGACCAAGACATTAATTTGTCCAAATCCTCCTGGAGTTCATTGCTATCCTCCTCAGAATGAATCATACGACCTATCTTTGTATCATCCGCAAATTTACTCATGTCACTCGTAATCCCTTCACGGAGGTCATTAATGTAAATAATGAGCAAGAGAGGGCCTAAAACTGATCCTTGTGGAATGCCACTAGTGACTAACCCCCATTCAGATTAGACCCCATTAATCGAAACTCTCTGCTTTCTATTGGTAAGCCATGCCTTTATCCATGCTAGAACTTTACCTCCTATACCATGAGCTGCTTCTTTTCTTAAGAGTCTCTTGGGAGGTACTCTATCGAAGGCTTTACTAAAATCCAAATAAACAATATCATATTCTTTATCACTGTCTACTGTCTCAAATGTTCTATTGAAGAACGTCAGTAAATTTGTCAGGCAGGAACGACCTCTCGTGAACCCATGCTGAGATTCATTTATCAAGTTATGCTCTTTAAGGTGCCTTCTAATAATGTCAGCTATAACTGATTCTAGTAACTTGCCCACTATAGATGCCAGGCTTATTGAATGGTAATTTGAAGGAAGGGACTTATCCCCTGATTTGAATCTAGGAACCACATTAGCCAGCTTCCACAACTCTGGCACAACACCAGTAAGGATGGACGCATTAAACACTCGTTAATGGCTGACTAAGTTCCATCTTGCATTCCTTAAGTACCCTGGAAAACAACTCGTTGGGCCCCGGGGACTTATATTGCTTCAGTTTGTTTATCTGTTTGATAACCATGTCCCTCGTGACAGTAATATTAGTTAATTTGAATTCGTCAGGAACTGAATACTTGTTAATTTCTGGAATCTCATTTATGTCTTCCAGTGTAAAAACTGACAAAAAATAGTCATTAAATATGGAACACATTTCCAGTTCGTTATCCATCATGTGTCCATTCTCAATTTTCAGAGGTCCTACTTTTTCCTTCACCTTCGTCCTATACACTTGAAAGAACTTCTTTAGGATTGGTCTTTGATTCATTAGCAACTCTAATTTCATAGTCACGTTTAGCCTTTCCAATCCCCTTTTCACTTCTCTTTTAAGCTGAACATATTGGTCAGTAAGGTTAACCTGACTACAGTTTATAAGCCATGTCTACGGCCCTATGCTGTACATTCTACGAGATTGATGGACTGAACACATCGACTCCAGGCTGAGGGATTGATTACCTCAAACTCCTCCTCTCCTTACACCTCTCTGCTCTGTATTGGACTGATGAAGTCACTGTGTGGCGAAACGTTACTTCAATAATGATTCCCATATGTTGCATAAGTGTCTCAATCTTCAACTTGTCAGTTTTCAAAACCATTCATCACAACTGTCAGACACTGCATCATCATGGGATCTTCATACAAAGAATTCTTCAAAATTTGTCCAACCTTTGGACGAAGACCTACTTCGACTAGTGGATGGTACCACTATGATCCCGCCTCCTCCTGCTTCTCCTCACGTGACTACAGTATATAAGCCATGTCTACGGTCCGTCGAGCTCTGTCCGATCACACAGTTGTTCTACACTCAACAAGCCTCCCTTCGACCCCGCTGGGGTGGGGAATTTATTCTCTATAAACGTCACATCCTTTTCACAATGCTGTCGCATCGTGTGAAAATCAAGCCTTTGAATGGTGCAATAAATAACTTCTCGAAGTTAGCTTTAGCTACCGTCGTTAAGACCTGCCTGCAGGTCAAATTTACGGCAATCCACTCTCTGAAGGACTCCTTCATTGTCGTCTGCACAGACGACACGGAAGCATCAAAACTAATGGACGACTCTTCAATCAGGACCCTACGAACACAACAATTCACTCTATCCCCGTCTCCATTCTTGAAGTCGAAACGTTCGGTCTTTGTGAAAAGACAATATCGTCACCTCTCTCTCTACTGAAGCACTGAAGACATCTATTGAGGAACAAAACGCCTGGGCCTCGGTAGACAGCATCTCCAAGATCCCCAACGCCTCATCTATGCTAAAGATTACATTCTCAGACGTCTCCATGGCTGCCCATGCTCTCTCTGACGGTCTTGCCATCTCATATTACCACATTCACCCTAGTCATATAGAACAAGAACGTTTCACATACATCTCCCACTGCTGGACCTGCTACTCCTATAAACACACCACCAAGGACTGCCCCATCGAGGATAAGAAGTTTTGTTCAAAATGTGTGAATGATGGACACGATTTCAGATCCTGCACCATTACTACTGCACCAACATGTCTTAACTGCAAGGGTAATCATCATACCCTTGCAGCTAAGTGCCCACTCAGGAAAGAAATCATATTGAATAAAACTAAAGTTCTGAAGAACACCTCCAATTCACCGACATTCGCTGCAGTAACCGAACCACAAACCGACACCACCAAGACTCTACACGCTAATCTACAGGCACCATTGCCCAGCAACTCCATCTCTCCACTCCCCAACGGTGCTTCCTCCAAGGTGCTGTACTGCATGGTGTATGCACACCTTGCAAACGCAGCAAACCCCGGCACTTTCAACACCACTATTAGCGAACTATTCCGTCTGAACAACATGCCTGCCTTCAATTTTCCGGACTCCACGCCTTCAGCAGACATCCTCAAGATCCTTCCCAACTCCCTGAACTTTACTGCACCTGCCCAAGCAACTGCTCCTGTAACTTCTATAACCACTTCCACCGCTGATAACGTTGATCATGCTGCCTCAACCACCGTCTCCCACCTCTCCCAGCCTGCTGTTACACAACCATTACACCTCACCACTGCTCCTGTCGACCCTCAGTTACTTGCTACCACCACTGTAGATTCGCCCAATGAATCCACTCCAGAAGAGGAAGATAGCGACGACTCCAGTAAACCCTCATGGGAAAACCTTACCTTCTACACTTCTCCTTCAAATACTGACACCATGACCTGTACTGAACTCGACAAAAGCCTCAGTGATGAAACAGTCAAGTATGCATGTGAATCACCGCTTCACTTCACACTCGCCCAAGTTCTTGAGTTCATCAAGCCTCTACGTTTCACCTTCAGTAACAAGGCTAAATTATACCACCTATCTAGGAGCAGCTTCAAAAAGTTCGAAAATGACTCCACTGCTAACCTGCCTCCTCAGTTACTCCTATAACTCCCATATGTGTTCTACCCTTTGATGTGACCTAGCCTGCTGCCAGCTACTCAAGATTCAAGACTTCTACTGCCACAAGTTCGATGTAACAGTCCCTGCTATTCCTGTTCTCAAGTCTGCCCCACGATCGCCTTAGCTGCTGGGTTAAGCCCTGGCTCTATTTCTCTGACTAAGAACACTCCTCTCCAGAGCTATTCTTCATCTGTCCCGTCTTCCCCGCTCATCCCATTGGGATCTTACCTGAACTTATTTGCTTGCTATTTGCCTGTGCTGTACATTCTACAAAATTGATGGACTGAACACATCGACTCCACAGTAGGCTTCTTCAGTCGAGTACAGAAAGTAGACAGGAGCAGTAGAGATGTGAAGACGATATAACCAGTCCATCACCCTTTAAGTCGTAGATTTGAGGTTGTCAGTCCCTCAGCCTGGAGAAGTTCTGTTCCAAAGTCTGGAACTAACTGAAGATCAAGCGACAGTGTTGAGACTTAAATATTGTCCGAAGGAGAGGTGGTTACGTACGCCACGATTGCACGGGCTGGCAGAGTGGATGGGAGGCCATACTAGACGTCATAAACAAGTCGTGGAGGGCCGGGACACTCCCAGCAGCTTGGAAGAAGGCTACCATTGTACCAATTCCAAAGCCCAAGGACCCAGGCAGTATGAGATCAATATCGCTGACCAGCTGTTTAGCTAAGACTGCTGCGAGGATGGTGTTAAACCGCCTCCTATGGAAACTTGGACCCCCTCATCATCACATATTTGACTTCACCAAAGGAGTGGGTACAGCAGAGTGCATAACCACCCTACTAAGCCAGATTGTTGATAGTAACAAAAAACCTAGTTGCCCAGGCAACTAGCACTGATGTCCCCTCCCGAAGAGGACCCAGAGATGACTGCAGCTACACTAGTGTACCATGGAGTCAACGAACCAGACAAGCTGTTGCCCGTGATAACGACATCTCCTCCTCGTTAGTGTCCACACTTAGGAGTACATACGGTGTTGTCGCTTATAAGATGCACCAGATGACTGACCAGAACAGTGCTTGAGCAGCATACGTTGCATCATTGTAGAACCATTTCTCCTTCGGGAGCCAGAGACGTGTCATCGCAAGATAAAGTCCCGTGCCAGGACTCCGGTCTTGGAGAACATTATACATACATGTACTGTTTGTAAAGGCTTAACAAAGCTCCTGGAGAGCGAAACGTTGCCACAAAAAATGTCACATTAGTTGTACTTGGGTCCTTTTACTTTACAAGACACTTTTGCAACGCAAAGAAAGCCTGAGGTGAAAAATTCTTCTTCTTCTCCTTCTTCTCATTATTATTATTATTATTATTATTAAGATACAGCAGGAATCGTGAACGTGACCTGACCTGATTAGGTTAAGGCATTGGCTTAAGCCGGTAGGGGAATTGGGCCTGCCTCGCATGGGCCACTAGGCCTGCTGCAGTGTTCCTTCTTTCTTTTGTTCAATTAATCAGTTCCAGTGGACTCACGAAATCGTAATGACACGATTGCAAACAAACCATACCACGGGCGGAGATAGAACCCGCGATCAGAGAGTCTCAAAACCCCTGGACCAGCTACGGTCCAGTGGCTAACCACGAACGAGTGGTATTTAATCAATAAAAGCACTGTGACTATCCGTGAGCAAAAATTCACGATGCTCTAACCCAAGGGACTATACAATCCTATAAGAATCATACACCCAGAAGATCTAGGTGTTGTATCATGATCCGAGGACATACGATGGTGTGGGTTCCTCAGAGCTAATTTCATTCTACTCCCCGTTTGGTGTACTAGCCTCCTTGAGCAGTAAATATAGTATTGTAACCACAAACGAGTGGTATTTAATCAATAACAACACTACAACTAGCCGGGGGATCGAACCCGTGTTCCTTCATCCTGCCTCATCGTGAACGAAAATTCACTATGCTCTAACACACCCACACCACCGTATGTCCTTGGATCACGGTACAACACCTATCTCTGTAGTTGAATGGTTCAGAGAACCGACATGTTGATAAATTAGACACATGTGCAACTCTTGGGTATCTTTATTGAGGAAACGTTTCGCCACACAGTGGCTTCATCAGTCCATACAAAGGAGAATCTTGAAGAACAGGAGGAGAATGAGGTAATCAGTCCCTCAGCCTTGAGTCGATGTGGTCAGTCCATCAATCTTGAATAGAATACGGCATACATGCGGAGAAGGAGCTTATAAACCGTTGATAGGAGAGGTACAGCAGTCATAGGTGGTGTAACATTTGTTCAATGTGGAAGTAGGTCGTGCCCAAGAATTAGGCAAGCGAAGAATTCCCAAGTATTAAGTGTCTAATTTATCAATATGTCGGTTCTCTGAACCATTCATCTACAAACCTGTCAGACACTGCAACTTCTTGGGATCTTAATACTTGGGAATTCTTCGCTTGCCTAATTCTTGGGCACGACCTACTTCCACATTGAACAAATGTTACACCACCTATGACTGCTGCACCTCTCCTTCCAACGGTTTATAAGCTCCTTATCCGCACGTATGCCGTATTCTATTCAAGATTGATGGACTGACCACATCGACTCAAGGTTGAGGGACTGATTACCTCATTCTCCTCCTGTTCTTCAAGATTCTCCTTTGTATGGACTGATGAAGCCACTGTGTGGCGAAACGTTTCCTCAATAAAGATACCCAAGAGTTGCACATGTGTCCAATTTATCAACACCTATCTCTGCTGGGTGCAGGATCCTTGAAGGACTGTATGGTCCCGTGTGTTAGTGTCGTGAATTCTCGTTCACCATGAGGTGGGCTAAAACAGCACGGGTTCGAATCCTCGGCTAGTTGCAGTGTTGCTACTGAATATATATATATATATATATATACATATATATATATATATATATATATATATATATATATATATATATATATATATATATATATATAAATACACACACACACACACACACATATATATATATATATATATATATATATATATATATATATATATATATATATATATATATATATATAAATACACACACACACACACACATATATATATATATATATATATATATATATATATATATATATATATATATATATATATATATTAATCAATACCAATGAGGTGGATATTGGAAAGCCAGTGGCACTAATTGACAAGGACAGTAATAGGTTTAGTGGAATAATAGAAAAAAGCAGGAAGGGTAAAGAGAGAGGAGGGTCATTAAAAGTTTATTACACAAATAGTCGCAGTGCTAGGAATAAGATGGACGAGTTGAGACTAGTTGCTAGTGCAGGTGACATAGATGTATTTGCCATTACTGAGACGTGGTTTAATTCAAAAAGTCGGGACATGCCTGCAGAATGTCACATTCAGGGTTTTAAATTGTTCCAAGTAGATAGAAGTATCGGGAAGGGGGGTGGGGTGGCATTGTATGTCCGAGATCGCTTGAACTGTTGCATAAAAACGGGTATTAAGTCTGAAGTAACACATACAGAGTCTGTTTGGATAGAATTTTCAGAGGGGCATGAAAAATTAATTTTAGGTGTGATATACCGTCCCCCAAACTTAGATAGGGACCAAGGGAGACTACTATGGGAGGAAATTGTTAGGGCCACAAGGCACGATAATGTAGTAATTCTAGGAGACTTTAACTTTAGTCATATTGATTGGAATTTCTTGACTGGGAATTTAGAATCATACGATTTCTTAGAAGTAGTTCAGGATTGTTTTTTGAAGCAGTTTGTGACAGAACCTACAAGGGGAAATAACCTGCTTGACTTAGTTCTGGCAAACAATGAATCCCTTGTTAATAATTTAGAAGTTTCAGAGGAACTGGGTGCTAGCGACCACAAATCAATTACATTTAGAATTGAATGGAAGTATGATAGTAGGGATAACTCAGTAACAGTCCCAGATTTTCGCTTAGCAGATTACGATGGGCTTAGAGAACACTTATCATCTGTTGACTGGGGTAACGAAGAGAGCTATCAATATGACAGTTTTCTGAACACAATACATGCTGCTCAAAGAACGTTTATCCCTTATAAGGAAATTAGATCAAATAGAAATGACCCAAAATGGATGAATAATAGGCTGAAATATCTACTAGGGCATAAGAAAGGAATTTATAGGCGTATCAAAAGAGGCGAGGGTCATCTTATGAATCAGTATATTGACATTAAGAGGGACATTAAAAAGGGGATAAGAAAAGCTAAAAGGGACTATGAAATTAAAGTTGCTAGGGATTCTAAAACTAATCCAAAAAGTTTTTTCCAGGTATATAGAACAAAAGTCAGAGATAAGATAGGTCCCCTTAAAAATAACTATGGGCATCTTACTGACAAAGAGAATGAAATGTGCTCGATTTTAAATAATTATTTTCTCTCGGTTTTTACACAGGAAGACACTAATAATATTCCGGTAATTAATTTTTATAGTGGATCAGAAGAAGATAAATTATGTAACATCATAGTCACTAGTGAAATGGTTGTGAAGCAGATAGACCGACTGAAGCAAAATAAGTCGCCGGGTCCTGATGAGGTTTTTTCAAGGGTTCTTAAGGAATGTAAAATGGAAGTCTGTGAAACATTAACTAATATTTTTAATTTATCTCTTCAAACAGGTGTAGTGTCTGATATGTGGAAGATGGCTAATGTAATTCCTATTTTTAAAACAGGGGACAAGTCGTTACCGTCAAATTACCGCCCAATAAGCCTGACCTCAATTGTAGGCAAGTTGCTAGAGTCAATTATAGCTGAGATTATAAGAAGCCATCTCGATAAGCATAGCTTGATTAATGATACTCAGCATGGATTCACAAGAGGCCGGTCTTGTCTAACTAATTTATTAACTTTCTTCAGTAAAGCTTTTGAGGCTGTTGACCACGATAAAGAATTTGATATTGTTTACTTAGATTTTAGTAAGGCATTTGATAGAGTTCCGCACCAAAGACTGTTGAAGAAAGTAGCAGCTCATGGCATTGGGGGAAGGGTGCTCTCGTGGATCGAGTCATGGCTCACAGACAGGAAGCAGAGAGTGTCCATAAATGGGGTTAAATCCGAGTGGGGATCAGTAACAAGTGGCGTTCCACAGGGATCAGTCTTGGGCCCGTTGTTGTTTATAATATATATCAATGATCTTGATGAAGGAATTGCTAGTGATATGAGCAAATTCGCCGATGACACGAAGATAGGTAGGATAATTGATTCAAACGTAGATGTTAGGGAACTTCAGGAGGATTTAGACAAACTCTACTCTTGGTCAGAAAAGTGGCAGATGCAGTTCAATGTAGATAAATGCAAGGTTCTGAAGCTCGGGAGTGCCCATAACCCTAGCACTTATAAGTTAAATAATGTAGAACTTAGCCATACAGATTGCGAAAAGGACTTGGGGGTTATGGTAAGCAGCAACCTTAAACCAAGACAGCAATGCCTAAGCGTACGTAATAAGGCAAATAGATTACTGGGATTTATATCAAGAAGTGTAAGCAACAGAAGTCCAGAGGTCATACTGCAGCTTTATACATCATTAGTAAGGCCTCACCTAGATTATGCAGCTCAATTCTGGTCTCCATATTACAGAATGGACATAAATTCGTTAGAAAACATTCAGCGTAGGATGACTAAATTAATACATAGCATTAGAAATCTTCCTTATGAAGAAAGATTGAAGACTCTTAAGTTACATTCACTTGTTAGACGAAGAATGAGGGGAGACCTGATCGAAGTGTATAAGTGGAAGATAGGTATTAATAAAGGGGATATTAACAAGGTCTTGAGGATATCTCTCCAAGAGAGAACCCGCAGTAATGGATTTAAATTAGATAAGTTTAGATTTAGAAAGGACATAGGAAAGTATTGGTTTGGAAATAGGGTAGTTGATGAGTGGAACAGTCTACCTAGTTGGGTTATTGAGGCTAGGACTTTGGGTAGTTTCAAATTTAGGTTGGATAAGTACATGAGTGGGAGTGGTTGGATTTGAGTGGGACTTGCACATCTGAGCTTGTTTCTTGGGTGGCATTGAAAATTGGGTTGGGCAAATGTTTTGTTAGTGGGATGAATTGTAAAGGACCTGCCTAGTATGGGCCAACAGGCCTTCTGCAGTGTTCCTCCTTTCTTATGTTCTTATGTTCTTATGTTCATGGTTACAATAATATATAAATGCTGCTCGTGAGGCTAGTACACCAAACAGGGATGAGAATGAAATTAGCTTAGAAGCTAATATATATATATATATATATAACAACACTGTTATATATATATATATATATATATATATATATATATATATATATATATATATATATATATATATATATATATATATATATACAACACTGCGCGAGCCAAGGACTCGAACCCATGTTGTACTGGCCTGCCTCATGGTAATCGAGAACCACATAACGCTTTAAACCACCCAACCCTACAAGAATGGCGTAGCCAGCAGAGCTAACTGTTGGGCCGCCATCCGAGGGCATACGGAGGTGTGGGAGCTTCTAAGCTAAGTTCATTCTCATCCCTGTTTGGTGTACTAGCTTCACGAGCAGCATTTGTATATTATTGTAACCATGAACGAATGGAATTGATCAATAACAACACTGCGCTAGCCAAGGACTCGAACCCACGATGCTTTGGCCTGCCTCATGGTGGGCGAAAACACATGACGCCCTCATCCACTGGACCTTACGATCCTTAAGAGTAGCGCATCCAGCGGCACTGAATGTTGTACTCACTACCCAAGGACACACGATGGTGTGAATGACTCTACGCTAATTTCATTCTAGTCCCTGTTTGGTGTACTAGTTCAACGAGCAGTATTTTATATTATTGTGACCACGAACGAGTGGTATATCTATATATATCTATATCTATATCTATATCTATATCTATGTATATATATATATATATTTATATATATATATATATATATACATATATATATATATATATATATATATATATATATATATATATATATATATATATATATATATATATATATATATATATATATATATATATATATATATATATATATATATATATATGCAAAACAACCACTCTGAAAGAATAGAGAAATTCCAAGCGCTTTCGTGACTACTCACATTATCAAGGAACTATGAAAGTGAAGCATCCAAGGAAGCTATATAAGGGGTCGGCCAGCACCTCACTATCAGATCCCACAACGGTTAAACACGTGACGCGCGGCGAGCCAACTTGGACAGGTCCTTTGCAAAACTCACCCCCAAGCTATTTATTTGTCCAGTGTATTATTAAATTCTACCCAAATTCTATTAATTATAAATGGATCTAATTTATATAAACCAAAGGAAATATTCATATTATTGTCAAAACTGCTTTTTATGAAACAAGATTCAATTATATTCCTGTCGACCATGGACTTACTTGATACTACTTTCTCAACTTTTTGAAAATCAATTGGATGGTTAAAATCTCTTACATGAATAAATAGAGCATTGGAATCTTGTCCAGTTCTAATGCTATATTTATGTTGTTTTAATCTTAGTTCGAGATTTTTACCAGTTTGACCGTAATAAACTTTATCGCAAATTTTACAAGGAATCTTATAGACACATCCATCAGCATTTTGGGGGGAATTCTTTATCAAAAGTTTTTTTACTGTATCAAGATTTTTGAATACAACTTTAATATTAAAAGTCTTAAGAAGAGAAGGCATATCAACCAAGTTTTCATGGTAAGGGAGAACCAACATATTTTTAGTTGAATAAGGCTGGTTGTCCCTTTTTGGATTGTAAAAAGTATTTCTAGCAACTTTAAAAGATTTATCAATTACATTTCTTGGGTATTTTAAATCATTACCTATTTCATAAATTTTGGATATTTCCTCATCTATGAACTCAGGACTACAAATTCGTAAAGCTCTCAAAAACATTGATGAGAAAACAGACAGTTTGACTCTATCTTGATGCGAGGAATAATAGTGGACATAGGAACAGTTATTTGTAGGTTTTCTGTAAATTTTAAATTTGAATTCATTATTACCCTTAATAATTAAAACATCTAGAAAAGGCAATGAGTTATTTTCTTCAAACTCAACAGTAAAGTTTATGGAATGGGCTAAGCTATTTAATTTTCCAAGGAAATGGTGTATATCTACATTTTTGGGCATAAAACACAAAATATCATCAACATATCTGAACCATTTAGCTCTATTAGGGAGGATTGTGTTAAGCAACCTTGTTTCAAAAAATTCCATGTATAGGTTACTAAGAACAGGTGAAAGAGGATTTCCCATTGCCATACCAAACTTCTACCCTAAATGGTTCAGATATGTTGATGATATTTTGTGTCTTATGCCCAAAAATGTAGATATACACCATTTTCTTGGAAAATTAAATAGCTTAGCCCATTCTATAAACTTTACTGTTGAGTTTGAAGAAAATAACTCATTGCCTTTTCTAGATGTTTTAATTATTAAGGGTAATAATGAATTCAAATTTAAAATTTACAGAAAACCTACAAATAACTGTTCCTATGTCCACTATTATTCCTCGCATCAAGATAGAGTCAAACTGTCTGTTTTCTCATCAATGTTTTTGAGAGCTTCACGATTTGTAGTCCTGAGTTCATAGATGAGGAAATATCCAAAATTTATGAAATAGGTAATGATTTAAAATACCCAAGAAATGTAATTGATAAATCTTTTAAAGTTGCTAGGAACACTTTTTATAATCCAAAAAAGGGCAACCAGCCTTATTCAACTAAAAATATGTTGGTTCTCCCTTACCATGAAAACTTGGTTGATATGCCTTCTCTTCTTAAGACTTTTAATATTAAAGTTGTATTCAAAAATCTTGATACAGTAAAAAAACTTTTGATTAAGAATTCCCCCCAAAATGCTGATGGATGTGTCTATAAGATTCCTTGTAAAATTTGCGATAAAGTTTATTACGGTCAAACTGGTAAAAATCTCGAACTAAGATTAAAACAACATAAATATAGCATTAGAACTGGACAAGATTCCAATGCTCTATTTATTCATGTAAGAGATTTTAACCATCCAATTGATTTTCAAAAAGTTGAGAAAGTAGTATCAAGTAAGTCCATGGTCGACAGGAATATAATTGAATCTTGTTTCATAAAAAGCAGTTTTGACAATAATATGAATATTTCCTTTGGTTTATATAAATTAGATCCATTTATAATTAATAGAATTTGGGTAGAATTTAATAATACACTGGACAAATAAATAGCTTGGGGGTGAGTTTTGCAAAGGACCTGTCCAAGTTGGCTCGCCGCGCGTCACGTGTTTAACCGTTGTGGGATCTGATAGTGAGGTGCTGGCCGACCCCTTATATAGCTTCCTTGGATGCTTCACTTTCATAGTTCCTTGATAATGTGAGTAGTCACGAAGTGAGTGGTCCCAAAGATGAGGAGGTACTTCTGACTCCTCCCATGGGAGACTTAGGTCTCAGACACTCCCTAAAGAAGGAGCCAAGGCCGGGCCACCACTTGGAAAAGGCCCGGGCCGGGAGAATACCGGCGAATCTTTAATAATAATAATAACATTATAAAACAATCGACACCATGCCTAACTCTTCTAGGGTAGGGTAGGTGCCTGAGCCAGAGCTTTCGGCTCACAAGACTGTCATTCCCATTAACCCCCTTGGAACGGAAATGGCAGACCAGGGAGGCCTAACTTCTACCTACGAGCCCCGTGAGGGCGGGGAATGTGGCTAGGCCTGGGGACAGTTGGTCCCAAAGATGAGGGGGTACTTGTGCCTCCTCCCATGGAAGACTTAGGTCTCAGACACTCCCTAGACAGGAGCCAAGGCCGGGCCACCACTTGGAAAAGGCCCGGGCCTGGAGAATACCGGCGAATCAAGAAGACTTATAAAACACAGTAAAATAAACTAACTTGCCTTCTGTATTCTTTTTATTGAGATATTTTGTCTTGGTGTGATTTGCAGGCCCTTATTATATTAGATGGAATATTGGCCAGACATACTCTCATTTCTTCCTCGCAAACGGTTACTATTATATAAATTTATTTTTCCATCATATTGTCCTTTGACTTAACGTTAATCATGTATTTACAATATATTACACTATATTAGTTTATCATTTAATGACATCTGCTGGAAAAAAATATAACTCTTCTGTAGTAATTAATTATACAACAAGTACCAGTCAAATAAAACTGCTGTTTTAATTAATACGATGATGCTAGGGCCAAATTATTTACAATTTTGTGGCACCCCTGGGCACGATCAGTGGCATACCAGGGTGCCGCGGCACCCTCTTGAGAAAACATTGGACTAGGCGTTCTGGGGGACACAAAATAAGACAGATATCTACACGCTGCCTGAGTTAGTGACCAGTTTTTCTCGTCTGCTGTAGAGAGAACTAATACTGGCGACGTCTGGCGAGTTTCACATTAAATCGACTCCTTAGAAGCATGGAGACTTAAAAGTCCTTCTCCTTGTTACGATACGGAAACCATTTGATTGGTGTAAATGAAATTTAGAGCAGTTAGTCTGCTACGCCAGGAAACAAGCTGCAGCTGTGGTCCCCAGCCTTTTTTTTTTTTTTTTTTTTTTTTTGCATAAGTGAGTTTTATAACAGTCAAATTAGTGATGAGAGTCTCACCTTGAAACAGATGAATTACCACAGTAACTAACTTAACCGACATCTAATAGCATTAGTAAGTACATTTCATTCTACACAGGTGCATCGACACCAGCGTTCGTGTCACTGTAAGTGTTCACACAGTTGCTGAAGCGAGGCGATGGTCACGCTGTAAGACTAGGATGATATTAAAGACGAAAATTATAGGGATTTTTTTCTGAGAGTGCTGCCCTTGAGTGCAGATAATTTTTAATATATCCACGAGGAAGCGCTAAACCTGTATGGATCACATAATACCTTGGGAACGGGAAGCAGTAAGGTTTGAGCCGAGGAATGGTGAAATAGCTCTAATTCCTTGGATCAAGGGCTCCTCACAATCCTTAAATGAGTTTCAGTTTAGATGTTATCTCCACGTAGCACCTGGTTGCAGTGCAGTTAAGGAGGAACCTTGCGAGCACGAACACTTCCCAACAGATGGAAGGCGTCACTGTCATATATTCCAAAATGACAAGAAGGAATGCAGTGGTGCGATGAGTGTGGATGAACGGGACTGTCTCGCAAAATGTTATATTGCCCTTACCTTATTCTTCTGAGCAGTCGCGAGGAGGAGCTCATCTCGCCAGGTCCTGAGAGCTAGCTCAAGAAATCTTTATACTTGAAGATTTTCCTTTCAAACGGCTTGTTAATGCATATTACAAGAATAAGGCAGTGTGAGAATGCTTAATTCATTCCATACATCGGAAAGTTATGTAATTTGACTGAAACTTTATCATGTGTTTAGAAATTTAAAAATGGCTTAACACAATCTGCATAAATTTCAAAGTTGCTTGATACTTTGACTTGAAGCTCGAGACGTGATGAGGGCGTGTGTACGACCACGGGTGTGGCGTGTGAGTGCTGTCATCCTGCTGGTGCTGTTCCTCAGTAGCTCAATGCATCATAGTAAGTTATCATGTTCGTCTTATATACAGAAATTGTTGCTAATTTAAACTGAAGTGTCATACTAGGACACATGCTGTAATTCTCTGCATTTTTAATAGGAGGAAAACTTACACTAGTAAATCAGCGGATGCTGAGGCATTTTACGAGTCATTATCTCACCTACATGAACTCATCTATATGTGGTTGCAGGGGACGAGTCACAGCTCCTGGCGCATTAACCACTACCAGCTATGTCTGTCGTCTTTCATGTCTAGTTATACCTAGCATTCAACACCCAGCATCTTCTGATACCAAGATCTCAACCTGCTGATACGTGATCCTCACATACTAATACCTGGTTTAAACTAACTGATGCCGGGTCCAATAACTCCTGATACTTGGTCCTGCTACAAGGTACCGTATCCTCGGTAGTGTTGATATTAGGCTCTCACGTGCTGATACATTTTATGTATGCTTATTGATTCATGTTTCCAGCAAGCGCCAATCAACTTATCTTTCAAACATGACTGACATTTTTACACGTTTTGCAGTTTCTTTATTACTACCAGACCAAGAGTATAGAACGTCGAAAGTCAAGTATTTTTTTCACTCTTGGTTTGGTTAATGTAAATTAATATATATTTACGTAAAGTTAACCGAAAATAACGAAATACCATAATCAGACAGCTTACGTCTGGCAACATGAGACACAGTATAGCTCACTAGAACGTTGGTATCTCTGCGCACACTATGTACATTCGTAGATAGGTTGAGTACATGGTCTCCCCACATCTCTTACTTTGTTTATATACAAAGCAGTTTACAGTTCCTGCACTCTGAATAGGGGTGTTGATGTTGCAGTTTTATAACTGTAGTGTAGACGCGCCTCTGGCAAGACAGTGATGGAGTGAATGATGATAAAAGTGTTTCTTATTTAGAAGCTAAATATATTCCAAACGTTGATGACATGTAAATATACAATGATTTAGTAGAAAAATTAAGTTGCACATTCGGAATTATAATTATAAAGTATTAAAATCTTAACTTCTTCACCATCACATATTAAAATGGGTGAAAAAAAGGCAATGTAGTTCTAAAACCGAATGAAATAATAATCAAGTAAAACCCTGGCAACAATAACCAGCTCTGGGGTCGAGCCAGGAGTAGTAAGTTTCTGTAGTTCATCCTACACAATAATAATCTTTATTTCTACAAGTACATAACACAACTTATACAGACCATAACTGACATCAGTGACTTACTATATAGAAAGCCCCTGGTTATGTACAGCATTTCGGTTAATTTTGTCCCCAGGATGCGACCCAAAACAGCTTCTAGGTGAACAGGGACAACAGATGTCTTAAGGAAGCACGCTCAATGTTTCCACCCGTACCGAAACACGGATCTCAGTGTGTAAGCTGAGTGTGCTACCAACCTAGCTATGGGACAATTGATGCAGTGTCATTAGTTGGTAAATAGCCAAGTGAATCAAACATGTTAGCAGGACGTATAGATGATTTTAAACGTTCTATAGTAATATAGGCGTCACGCCAGACAATTTTCAGATATCATGTGTATGTTATATATTAAAGTGTTACCAAAATAAAATGCCTACATTACTTAACATAATGTAGGCAATTTTAATATTATTAATACTATTACCAAGTTGTTCAGTATCATGTTGACAAATACATATTAAATAATTACCAATCAAATTTAGGGGATATCATTCAGTTTCAACTTCCTTAACTAACGCGATGATTAAAAGCAAACCCAAATGTCGAAACGGTAGTTCACTGGTATAGTTATCTTAGACTTAAAAATCTTTTAAGACAATAGATTATTATATATCATGTCAAAAACTACAGATTATGGCAATATGTCCTGTTCATTGGTCAAAGAACAGTTGGGACTCGAACTCATGGAAGACTAGTCCTAAAACTCACAGGTCAATGAGTTCGAGTCCCCACCAGTTCTGTGGTTTGATTTCCATTCGTCTTGTTATCACTGTTTCGTGAACCCTGTTGACTGGCTTAAGAATTACCAAGACAACAGGAAACAAACTGTATAATCAACAGTACAGAAACAGAAGAACCCTTGCAGATAACGTGTAGTGTTCCACAAGGGAGTATCTAGGCGTCCCCCTGCTCATCCAGTGTTATGTAAAATGACTTGCCTACGAGCGTTATATACAAGATTATACTATATGCAAGCGACAAGACTCTTATGGAGTCAGGAAAAAACTCTAAGGATATGGCATAGATATTATCACTGGAACTGGAGCTGTGCAAACATAATAGATAATAAACTTTTTCTGCCTCTGGACTTATCCGAAGTTATAGTTCAAATTGTGATTTTAAAGTAACGTGTAACGAGGAACTAATCTCAACAGTAACTTCTGTGAAACATGAAGGAATATACTTTGATTTCTACATGCCAGATGAACTAATGTAGTTTACAATATAGTGAAAAAAAAAAACGAATGCCATGTTTAAGTTCCTCTAGACTAGCACAGTACCTACTAACTCAGGCACATAACTCAGCACTTATTAATACGATGTTGAAAGCCCTGTTCTGAGAAATAGAATACAAATAATCTAAATAATAATAATAACATAATATCTTTATTTCTACAAGTACATGTACAAGGTATACAGGCCTAGCTGACATCAATGACATACTCCTATATAGAAAGCCCCTTGTTATGCAGAGCATTTCGGGGAAATTAGGTCAATTTTTGTCCCAGGATGCAACCCACACCAATCGACTAACACGCCAGCAGCAACAGCCTAGTTGATCAGGCCCTGATCCATCGGGAGGCCTGGTCATGGGCCGGGCCGCGGGGGCGTTGATCTTCGGAATAACCTCCAGGTAACTTCCAGGTAACCTCCAGGTACCCATTTTACTGATGGGTTAACATGGAAAGTAAGTGCCTTGAGGAAACACGCCCTAATATTTCCTGAGGTACCAGGGAATTGAACCCTGAACCTGAGTGTGAGCTGAGTCCGCTAGCGATCGAGTTACAGGGAGACATAAAACTCAAATATGTACGTAAAAACGTACAAAAAAATTCAACAATCAGTGTGCAGATTATCTTGCTTAAAAAGTTATTAAGGTTTGCCATCAAAATTAATATTGTGCTAGAGGAAGTATCTATAGTAGATCGCCAGACCTCAAATGCTTTTTAAACAGCGATTTAATAATAGAATAGTTACCTGATCATGTCACGGCCAATTGTAGTATAAATCAATTTAAGATTTAAAAAATAGGTGCTTATAGCTGTCCTTAAGTGTCGTGTAGTTACCATGTGTGCTAACTTTACTGATATATTAACGCATTTCCGCGGTAATTATCACGGACAGAGACACGCACGCACTAACTAAGACCATCGCAACAGACAGCATCAACCCTCTGCTTTGTCTCCGGCGTAGAGAGACAAGTTTTTCAGCCTCGCTCTTGGTTCTGAGTCACAATTTAGTATTTCTAATTTTTATAAGCGAATAAAAGAAATTACAAGTGCTTGCAGGAAGAGAAAGTTTCAGACTCATTTTGCTATCGTGCTTAAGTCGTTGAAGCGGCTAAATTACCCCAAATGAGGTAAAAATGAAAATCTCGGGGGTAATGAAGCCTCAATAAACATATAAATAAAAATTTATTATTTAATGAACGAGGCAAATTATGAAATTTACATCTTTCTTTTGGTATTATCAAGGACCCAGTTCTAGGGCATCTTACTAAGCTCAAAAAGCGGTTCTTTGATTACTTTGCGAATCTTTATTCACATACTGTGAGTTGAGTTGTGAATCCCTTCAACTTGTGAAAATACTGATGTGCCAGAAGAGTCTGAAGGATCTTGATCTTCACTCCAACAATGAAACATTGAATTTCAGAACAACACAGAACTGTCCTTTTTCAGAATTTCACAAAAGGAAGCGAGAAAAATACTACTGCCGTTTACAACTACCTGTCTTTTTGAACAAGGATTTTCCACTCTCATTAAGGCCTTTTGATATAACATCAAAAGACCTTAATTTTGATGTTATGTCAAAAATGAAACAACATTATTTCTCCAAATAATGATTGGAAAATGTTTTAAATGAAATTCTTTAGTTCCCTAATGAGATTTTTATTAAATTTGTCTGTTTTATGCAGTTTATTTTTCATTTTATTTTTTGTTAATTTTATGTTTTGTTTTTAAAGTTGCTTTATCGCGTATAATACATATTTCTCAGTTTGTATGACTGTATTCTCCATACAAATGAATTCAATGAACTCTTTTGAATTTGAATGCTCTTTGTGTTTTCTGGATTCTGTGGACTTTCAAGTGTTGTGGGCAATTTAGCTGTACACAAAAAAGTTCGCTGACCTCTGCTAGAGCCAATAGTTGACAGAAGTTATTGACAAAAGGAATTTACTGTTTATTATAAATCAACAAGTCAGCCTGTTAATTTAGTAAGTTGATGTCCGAGATATTTTCCGCTCCTTAGAATGTTTTTTTTTTTTTTTTTTTGAATGTGGAACGTCGCCAATAATTATTAATATTCACATGGAACATTGCATTATTGCTCACAGCATAAACAATTGAACTAATACATCATAATATTTATAAGAGATGAGAGGCCATGATATATACACCGTCAGGTATATCTTACTGTAGGTATATTGGGAGGAGATTTTTAATAATTATTTTCGGAAATAAAAATATTCTTGACTGGTGTTGAGTACGTTATATGTAGCTTCAGTGATCGTCGTGGAGTCAATTTGGCCTTAAATTCCATGAACCAGATGCCAGCAAGGAAATGTAATAATTTTCCTAGTGAAGTGTTAAAACAATAGTATTTGAAATTACATTATATTTAGTTAAGCCTAGTGACAGTGGTGAGCACAACACACCAGTCGCCAGTCGTGTGTAAATATTTCCAGCGTTATCTCTTTCTCTAATTAAAGTTTCGGTACAAACAGTCGGTAAAACATTTTAAATATAAAATATTTTGTGAAGCTGATGTTTGGGGCAATGGCTGTAAAACTAATAAGCGGATAAGAAGACTGGCAGAACGGAAACCCTTATTGAGGCAAAGTTTCGCTGGGAGATCAAGCTTTTACAAATCAATGTATGTCTCAATATAATGTTTCCAGTCTGTCACAGTGGGGTTTCACTGAATTTAGTATCTATACTGCCAATCCTAACCCACCTCTTTAATTAAAAGAAAACACATCCTGCCCTATGCTTTATATTATTTATTAGAAGTTACGTTGATATTTTGTTTGCGTTAAGACAGCAACCACTCTACGCCGCTGAGAAGCTGAGGCAATGGTGAGTATGAGAGACTCTTGCTGGTGCTGATGCTTGCTTTTTATCAGCACCTACCAGAGGCTCTGGCGGCAGCAGAAGGAGGCTACGAAGACCAAGCTCGCTCACCCTCCTCGCACCCAAAACCTACATCAACAGTAGGGGAGGCGAAAACTACTATATCAAGAGGGGCGGCATGTGGGACGGGACGACCATGGTGTGTCCTCATCCAGAGTCGCCTCAGGACGACGATTCTTTCCTCACACTACCTGACTTCTTCAGGTACTCACCAGGAAACAGGCAGACAAAATCAGAGCTTCTTCATCCTCGTCTTCTACCTTCACAAAAATCGTCACAATCTATTCTTATGCCGTTACTGTTTCATGCTAGGAAAATACATGGGATACAATATTATTTTTCAAAAATTTTTAAAGTACATTCATCATATATTTTCTTTTAGAAGAGGCACAGATGCAGAGAAAGATTTTATTATGAAAACTTTTCGCTATATGAAGAACTGTATCGAAAACATATCCTCATAATAAAACCTTGATCTTTGCCTGTGTCTTTTTTCATTACCACTAGTAATACACTACTGAATCGATACTGGTTTCTTCCAGCTTGATATGAAAACGTGAGTGACGTCTTCCAAATATACGTGTGGAAAATTACATTTATTTGAATGTAACTCATTATGTACATAACAGTAAATGATAAAAGATAATTATTATTTATCAAAGTTACATAGACAAGTAGGAATTTGGGACACATGGGTCGCAAAAATGTCCCCCTTCGATACCTACAACTGTCATATCCACAAGTTGCTCTAGACCTATTAATTACAAATGAAAAATGTATCACCAGGAATTTTGGTTAATATATAAGTTTGTGGACTGTATACTAAAATTAATAAATGATTACATATATATATATATATATATATATATATATATATATATATATATATATATATATATATATATATATATATATATATATATATATATATATATATATATATATATATATATATATATATATATATATATATATATATATATATATATATATATATATATATATACACATTTACATAACACATTTACATAACAGAAGGAGAATATCTTAATATCACTCACCAATTTGACTGGAGATTAACGTGTATCATACTCAGAAAACCTCACTGTCTGTCTATGATAATAACACTGGCCAGAGTTAAACATAAACAGACTTATCTGAGGTTCCTGGAGCTGTCTTGTCCAGTCGTCTGATATCTCAAGTTATGCAGGAATGCACATCCAACAATTTCGGCTCCTATTTGAGAGGTGTCAGCCCAATTTTAACCTCTAGAGCACGAAAATTCTTCCGATTTCACTAACTTTCTGTTGACCAGTTCAAACATCAATGGCGAGTCTCTTCTGCGCAGGCACAGCTTCTTCCCATTTTTTATAACATAAATTTTTATTAAATACAGTATGGCCATCTATTTACATATAACTACTGTATTTCTGGAAAATATATACAGTATTTTCCACACTGCGGCCGGGCGGAGTTCATTGCTAAATGACTCAAATTGCTCATTTGGCAATGGTGGAGGACCTGGGTACATATAGGATCTGGCATCCACACGGCGACATATTACACAAAATTTAATCACCCTTTTTACACTTTGCCGTCCTTGTGGAATCCAGAAAGTTTCCCTAATACAATTTAAGGTATCTTGTACCCCACCATGCATTACATTTTTATGGGCATTTAGAACAATTAAATTTGTTAGATGATGAGTTTTGGGCAGTAAGATAGGGTGTTTAGCATAATCACCCAATTCAGCATTTTGTAACCTACCTCTGCACCTAATTACATTGCTCTCTAAATACAGCCCCAATTTCACTATTATGGAACCTTTCACAATTTTTCTTTTCATCATCAATTTAATCTCATTTCCATAGATTTCTTCTTGTACCCTCTTTATCCAATATTCAAAAGGATGTGAAAACTTATATGAGATATTCATCTTGTTTAGAAATTTAAACACCAACTTAGTTACATTGATTAGTTTGGGTAAAGAGGAATACCTATTTATATCAATGGCTAATGAAGGACAAACTATTGGAGCAGTGGTCACAGTAATTTCAACAGGAGCAATATACACCTTTTGTACAGGTCAATTAGCTTTATTTACCAACCAGCTCGGTCCTTCAAACCATGATGCAGCATTTACAAATTTAACATAAGATAAATCTCGAGACAAGAAATCAGCTGGATTCTCCTCACCAGCTATATGATTAAATGTTAACATATGCTGACCCAAACTATTATACTTCTCTTGCATCTGGTTAATTTCAGCAACTCTGTTTTGTACGTACACAATTTTACTGTTTCCATTACGAATCCATTGTAAGGATACCTCATTATCAGACCAAATTACAGTGTCACTAATATTTATCTCCTGCAACTTATTTCTTATATAATTAGCTAATTTGACACCTACATTAATGGCTCTTAATTCCAACTGAGGTTAGGTACGTGATTTAACTGGAGACACTTTATCCTTAGACATAACAAGAGAGATAACACTGTTACATTGAAGATAAGCAACTGCTTCATATACCAATTTTGAAGCATCACAAAAAATGTGGAGTACTTTTTTCCCATTTGGATTGGCCACCTGGCGTGGGAACTCCAACATTGGAATTTTTTCATAATCGCCAATTAATTCATCCCACCTTTTAATGAATTCCTCAGGTAGAATTTCATTCCAAGCACATTTAAGTTTCCATGCTTCCTGAATTAATAATTTCCCTCTTATAGTAAGGGGTGACACTAAACCTAGTGGATCAAAACATTTGGAAACTTCAGCAAGCAAAACTCTCTTAGTTAATTTATTGGGCATACTGTAATTATTAGGTTTTAACATTAACAAATCTCTCTCAGTATCCCAGGTTAAACCCAATACATTACTACATTTTGGCACTTCATCTCCAGGGAAATCTTTACTTATTTTGTCCTTTAATTTGGACGAATTACTATTCCATTCCCTCACAGGCATATTTGCACTTTGCATTATTTTATTATCCTCTCCATAAGTCATTAACAGTTCCTCTTCAGTTGACGTCACACCCAGGAAATTGTCCACATAAAATTGTTTACTCATTACTTTACTCAATGGACTTCCCATACGTTTAAGGTGTGCATTTATCGTCGCTTGAAGTAGGAACGGACTGGATAATACGCTCCTATAGCGAAAATACATCCCGGTCAGCTTCTTGTAAACCCACTCTTAGGAAAGCTTTACTTATGTCAGCTGTAAAGGCATAATTCTTCATCCTGAAATTTAATAAGATATCTCCTAATTTTTCTGTCAACGACGGACCTGTCATCAAACAGTCTTTTAAACTAGGTACATTTTTGTTACTCCTGGCACTACAATTAAACACAATTCTCAGAGGAGTGGTCTTAGAATCCTTCTTCACTCCGTAATGTGGCAAATAGTGACCATAAATTTTGGCTTGCTCAGGAGGTACCTCTTCTATAAATTTATTAATTAACTGCCCAGCAATTATATCATTATAGGCCGTTAACAATTCTGGTGTCTTACTCAGTTCGCGGAGCTGAGCCTTTAACTGTCCAGATGCCATTCTGTAATTAGTGGGCAATTCTGGATGGTTCAGTCTCCACGGAAGTCGTACCCAGTATTGTCCAGATTCAAATTTTACATCTCTCAGGTATTCCAGAGTAAAAGAATCGTCTGGACTTTCTTCATATACTTTTATTCCAGTGCTGTCTAATTTCCACAATTTATGCACTGGCTCAACACCATCCTCTATCGAAGAATTATACTGGAGCACGATTTCATGAGTAAGACACACAGTTATGGTATTTGTAGTTTCCTCTAGTCATGAATTATTATTACGAGGAATCCTACCATACATTACATGGCCTCCTGCAGTCTTCAAAAGGGTGACACCACATATCTTTACCATACCCTTTACAAAGGAGGCACAATAGTCACTACCTATCAAAATATTTATTGGGCCTACAGAATCATCACTTACACCAGAAGGTGCTAAATTTACATTATGTTAAAGTCTTTCTGTAGCTTTACTAAGCCCTACTGTATATATTTTCTCCGGAAGTCTATCTACAATTACTGCATTAACACGTTTTTTCTCATTGCCCAACCTGAGAGTTACATAAACAGTGTCATACAGTTGAGCTCTTTTGTCTGAGAGAAAACCAGATAATTTTGAAGTTGTGGGATCTCCCATCTGTACTTTCATACCATCAAGACATTTAAGTTTTATGAAAGTACGTTGGGATCCCTGGTCTAATAATGCCGTTACATTTTTTGTTTTATGCCTTTTATCATCAACTTTTTACCTGTATCACAGGTAAGGTTACTTCAGCAAAACCATCATTATTAACATTAGCAGAAATTTTTACATTAGCTACTGTTGTGTCAGGATTGTCAACATTATCATTATTATCAACATTATCATATAGACCTTTACACATGACTATATGGTGTTTTCCTTTTTGACATTGATAACAGTTGTTAAATTTGGCATGACAATCCTTTACATTGTGATTACCTAAACACCTGATACATCTGTCAAGTTCCTCCAATCTTTCAACCTTATCATTCCATGAATTGTATGCATTGCAGTTCTTAGAAAAATGAGTACCCTTGCAGAAAAGACAATCTCTCTTTTCTTTGACTGGTTTCTTATTAACTGGGCTAACCTTAGGAGGGTACTTATTTTTCTTACCTTGTGGAGAATCATTATTTCTGATTCCTGCTACTTGATATGCACCTATGCAACTCTTTTTAGGAAATGAATTTTGATTAACATTGGGATAATTTTTCCCTTTGTGAAACTTGACAGATACCTCAGAGTTATTATGTGTTGCATCTTTAAAATGAGTTGGTTGGCTGGTCTGCAACTGAACAATTAATTCTTGCAGAACTAGTCTTATTTCCTCCAGACCAAAATAAGCCTTGTGATATTTGTTCGAGAGCTATTCAAGTGTTTTACAGCTTAATTTATTCTGTACTATGGCACTCAATAACCAGTCTGATTCCTTCAGATTATATTTATTACTTAAAGTTTTGAGAGTGCTCTCCAGTTTAACTTTATACTGCTGTAAACCTTTCTAAGTGTTATCTCGAGATTTTAAATTAACAATGATATTCAATAGATCCAACCTACTTTGTTCTATATTACCATAAGTACTTTCAACAAGTCAACTGCTTCCTTGTAAGAATCATCTACATTGGGAAAGGCTTGTATGAGTATGTGAACATCTCTAATCTGTCCTTTGAGGTAAAATAATTTAGTTACAGAGGCTAGATCACTCCTATCATGCACAGCTGCTTTAAAAATTGACCAAAACTCCTCCCAATTCTCTCCAGGATTAAATACAGGTAAACATAATTCTGGGAGTTTTGGTAAAGACATCTTATTTGTTGGAGTAGATTGATTAACTGCCTGGTTTACACATTTTAATTTATTCAAGGTCTGACTTTTATAAGAAAGAATCTTTTCTTCTAATTCATAATACTGATTAATCATGAGATCTACTTCAGTCCCTTCTACACAGTTTACTAACAAATCTCCTTCATATTTGTTGTAATATAATTTGTATGAATCATATCTATTCCCAAAAGCATCTAAATACAATTTTAAATCATCAGTATTCACAGTTTCTTGATTCATTAATTCCAAACATTTATTATATGCCTTGGTGACATAACCTTTCCTAGCCTGCAATGATGTTTCCTTTGCTCTATATTCCATATGTTTGTCTTCTATATTAATTTCCTAATTTTCAGCCATGATGCAATGTATTAAATTCAACTTAATTAATAACACTGATTACAACTTACAACACTGATACAACTTACCTTTGAATAAATCTTAGCTACACTTGAGCTTTGCAATTGCATGTAAGAAAATAGTAATATAAATTTTAAATACACATTAATTATGTTAGCTACACTTGAGCTTAGCAATTACACATGTAAGAAAATAGTAATATAAATTTTAAATACACATTAATTATGTTAGCTACACTTGAGCTTAGCAATTACACATGTAAGAAAATTACAATATAAATTTTAAATGTACATTAATACAAACCTTTAGCCAGACTTGGCTTATCAAAATTAATATTATACAAATTAATATAAATCCATGCCAGAATTTGGCACAGCAAAATTAATATTATACACATTAATATAATCTTTAGCCACACTTGTCTTATCCAAATTAATATTGTAATAATTATAATCCACTACACATTAAGTAAATTTGTGAACTTAACATCCACCTCCTTCTGTCATTTCACATATAATTAAGTAATTAACTAATTAATGACTTCACTAATTACCTCCTGTTCAAGAAGGACCAATGGGCAAATTAAATGTGAAAAATTACATTTATCTGAATGTAACTCATTATGTACATAACAGTAAATGATAAAAGATAATTATTATTTATCAAAGTTACATAGACAAGTAGTATTTTTTGACTCCTAGGTCACAAAAATGTCCCCCTTCAATACCTACAACTGTGATATCCACAAGTTGCTCTAGACCTATTAACTACAAATGAAATATGTATCACCAGGAATTCTGGTAAATATATAAATTTGTGGACTGTATATTAAAATTAATAAATAATTATATATATATGCACATTTACATAACAGAAGGAGAATATCTTAATATCACTCACCAATTTGACTGGAGATTAATGTGTATCATACTCAGAAAACTTCATTGTCTATCTATGAAAATAACACTGGCCAGAGTTAAACATAAACAGACTTATCTGAGGTTCCTGGAGCTGTCTTGTCCAGTCGTCTGATATCTCAAGTTATGCAGAAATGCACATCCAACAATTTCCACTCCTAATTGAGAGGTGTCAGCCCAGTTTTAACCTCTAGAGCACGAAAATTCTTCCGATTTCACTAACTTTCTGTTGACCAGTTCAAACATCAATGGCGAGTCTCTTCTGCGTAGGCGCAGCTTCTTCCCATTTTTTATAACGTATTTTTTTATTAAATACAGTATGGCCATCTATTTACAAAAATACTTCTGTTACTCAGAACATAACATGTTCTGAGTAACAGAAGTATTTTTGCTTATTGTCTGGTCGAGGGTCATCAAGGCTGCGTTTCACTTGGACATCGCCAGTGTGTATACACTGAGGGTTTACCTAGATAACCCTTACATATCATGTTCTGAATAACAGAGGGGCACAAAATTTAGTAAAAGTTATCTAGGTAAACTGGCCGTGTCGAAGTGAAACGCAGCCCTCGACTAGTCAATAGTAATTCATTAAATATATTCTGTAGGGTGTATCTCGAAGCATGTGTACTGGAAGCAGAAGAGTGTATGATACATTACTCATGTATGGAACATTATGCATTGCTGTATTCAATATTTTTACTTGCGAGCTACATAACGAATCATTTTATAAAATCAGGGATACAAAATAATAAAACGGTATAAACATTTATGTTGATTTTGAGGATTTTGTACACTTTATATAAGAATGCATTTTCATATTTTATGGTATGTAATATTGGTATCATTTTTTAATTTCCTGAGCTCTATATACTGTCAAATGGCGTTAATTACAGTGTATTGTGAGGGATATTAACACGCTGTTTAGCTCGTCAAATGTTGCCTTATATTAATCACTATGTAAATTAAAACTCAGCTTTAATTAGTGTAATTAGCCTTTTAATTTTTGCACATTTCTCTTAAACCCTTATCATCTGCTTAATATTATATAACAAGGCCATATTTCCTTATCGTTTGTTGCCTTCAAAGAAACAGATAACTTTTCAAAAAAAAAAATCTATAAAATAACGTATAGTACTTGTGAAAATTATTATCATTATTATGTGAGCAAATCACCTGCATGAGGCTTACAGGGCATTACATGAATTATTACCTTCAAGTAATTTGGGTGAGGTAAGTGGGACTTAAGTCACAGCAGGTCACTGAACTATAACTCCCGCGTTGCCCACTCCCTACCACTTTCACAAAAAGCTAGACCTCACAATAAATTAACAACTATAATATTAAAACCAGCTACTCTGGTAAATCAAAGTTGTGGACTGTATATAATTAGGCTTACTGGGTACACAAAATATAATTGGCATTAACAGTACCATATAATTACTGTAGATGGATCACACCACAACACCTGTCTAACTCCTAGACCCTACACTGGCCAGTTAGAGATCTAAATGCAAGAACTAATGGTGTACCTCCCTGTGAGTGATGTTCGCATTTATCTTCCACCATCCACATGTAATTCTTGAAGTCCTGCAAATTTCCTGTCCCAATTCTTCAGCAGGGGACATTAACATGGGATCATAATTACCAATTCAGGCCGAAAAACCCCAATTGACCTTCGAGAACGCCCGATCACATTGCACACCTCATTCCAGTATTCACACATTAAATTCAATATGGTATCTCCCTCCCTGGCATAACTCAGCAGCTCTTCTATCCCCTCCCCACTCGAAATTTCTCAAAGGATCCAAGTAGCATCACAATACACAATTATTATATTATTCATTTATATATTTTACATTTAGGAAATTATGTAAAAATATTCAACAGTACTATTCAAATTAAGCACATTTCAGTAATGTGCTGCTGCGTTTACAAATATATATATATATATATATATATATATATATATATATATATATATATATATATATATATATATATATATATATATATATATATATGCAATAAGATCACAGTAAACAGATGATTTCAAAATATGCAAAACAACCACTCTGAAAGAATAGAGAAATTCCAAGCGCTTTCGTGACTACTCACATTATCAAGGAACTATGAAAGTGAAGCATCCAAGGAAGCTATATAAGGGGTCCGGCCAGCACCTCACTATCAGATCCCACAACGGTTAAACACGTGACGCGCGGCGAGCCAACTTGGATAGGTCCTTTGCAAAACTCACCCCCAAGCTATTTATTTGTCCAGTGTATTATTAAATTCTTCCCAAATTCTATTAATTATAAATGGATCTAATTTATATAAACCAAAGGAAATATTCATATTATTGTCAAAACTGCTTTTTATGAAACAAGATTCAATTATATTCCTGTCGACCATGGACTTGCTTGATACTACTTTCTCAACTTTTTGAAAATCAATTGGATGGTTAAAATCTCTTACATGAATAAATAGAGCATTAGAATCTTGTCCAGTTCTAATGCTATATTTATGTTGTTTTAATCTTAGTTCGAGATTTTTACCAGTTTGACCGTAATAAACTTTATCGCAAATTTTACAAGGAATCTTATAGACACATCCATCAGCATTTTGGGGGGAATTCTTAATCAAAAGTTTTTTTACTGTATCAAGATTTTTGAATACAACTTTAATATTAAAAGTCTTAAGAAGAGAAGGCATATCAACCAAGTTTTCATGGTAAGGGAGAACCAACATATTTTTAGTTGAATAAGGCTGGTTGCCCCTTTTTGGATTATAAAAAGTGTTTCTAGCAACTTTAAAAGATTTATCAATTACATTTCTTGGGTATTTTAAATCATTACCTATTTCATAAATGTCCTGAGTTCATAGATGAGGAAATATCCAAAATTTATGAAATAGGTAATGATTTAAAATACCCAAGAAATGTAATTGATAAATCTTTTAAAGTTGCTAGAAACACTTTTTATAATCCAAAAAGGGGCAACCAGCCTTATTCAACTAAAAATATGTTGGTTCTCCCTTACCATGAAAACTTGGTTGATATGCCTTCTCTTCTTAAGACTTTTAATATTAAAGTTGTATTCAAAAAATCTTGATACAGTAAAAATAGCTTGGGGGTGAGTTTTGCAAAGGACCTATCCAAGTTGGCTCGCCGCGCGTCACGTGTTTAACCGTTGTGGGATCTGATAGTGAGGTGCTGGCCGGACCCCTTATATAGCTTCCTTGGATGCTTCACTTTCATAGTTCCTTGATAATGTGAGTAGTCACGAAAGCGCTTGGAATTTCTCTATTCTTTCAGAGTGGTTGTTTTGCTTATATATATATATATATTGATAATGTATAATAAGTAAGAACTCTGTAACATCTTTCATTTTTTTATTCATAACATTGTCACACGTTTCGTTTGCAGTAAACATTAACATATCCAGGTGTGTTCTTGTCAGCCTGGAGAGTGAGTGGGAGGACGCGAGGAACATTGTGCTGGCAGAGACGTCTTGTAACTCCCGACCAGCCTACCGAGCCTGGTGTGCTGTTGAGAGGTAAGCAGGCGGCTGCTGCCTCTCCTGTGTTTAATATGAACTACAAAAAATCAACAGATAAGAAGGGCACTCTTGCCTCCCTAGTGTGCATTCTGATTTATAAAGAAAATCGGCAATACAGACTACTCAGTTACTGCTGTGATGTAGGAAGGTAACTGCCATGCTATCCTGACAGGACCAAAACATTGCTTACTTATAACAGAAACCCGACTTTCAGCATGGCTCAGCAGAATCCAGAAGCGAGGGTGTGGTACGTGATGACTGCACCAGCGGTGGAAATGAAGGATGGCCTGCCTCCTCGTCTGCTACAACAGTACACCAACCTGCAGGTGGTCACCACTGACCTGGGGAAGGTCTTCTCCAACACCCCTCTCATGCCTCTTTACACTAACAGAACCTGGAACATCAACACTAGTAGGTTGTGATCACACTGATGGTATGGAAATTATAAGGATGAGGTTCACAGGTACATTCCTGAATTATATGACTCACGAAATCGTAATGACACGATTGCAAACAAACCATACCACGGGCGGGATTTGAACCCGCGGTCAGAGAGTCTCAAAACTCCAGTCCGTCGGATTAGCCACTGGACCAGCTAGCCACAGTAAGACTCGTCCAACTAGGTATATTTCTACACCATTGGAAGGTTAGCATAGGCACCACTGTGACCACAAATGCAAGTTTTTACAGACGAATCTCCAGCTAGCGTGGCCGTGACGAACTCTAGCTCAAGTCCCCTCACTGCCGTCAACATGACTCACGAAATCGTAATGGCACGATTGCAAACAAACCATACCACGGGCGGGATTTGAACCCGCGGTCAGAGAGTCTCAAAACTCCAGACCGTCTCGTTAGCCACTGGACCAGCTAGCCACTAGAAGATTCATCCAACTAGGTATATTTCTACACCATAGGAAGGTTAGCATAGGCACCACTGTGACCACAAATGCAAGTTTTTACAGACGAATCTAGCTGGTCCAGTGGCTAACGCGACGGTCTGGAGTTTTGAGACTCTATGACCCCGGGTTCAAATCCCGCCCGTGGTATGGTTTGTTTGCAATCGTGTCATAACGATTTCGTGAGTCATGTTGACGGCAGTGAGGGGACTTGAGCTAGAGTTCGTCACGGCCACGCTAGCTGGAGATTCGTCTGTAAAAACTTGCATTTGTGGTCACAGTGGTGCCTATGCTAACCTTCCTATGGTGTAGAAATATACCTAGTTAGACAAATCTTATTGTGGCTAGCTGGTCCAGTGGCTAACGCGACGGTCTGGAGTTTTGAGACTTTGACCGCGGGTTCAAATCCCGCCCGTGGTATGGTTTCATTCCTGAATTATTTCATCCACATAATTTATGGGGATACAACTAAACAACAGTATATTAAACTCACCAAGATTAATTGTACCTCAGAGCTAGATGGGATTTTTAAAGTACTAGGCTGCACCATACCTCTCTTTCGATGACCCATACATCCTCCCACAAACTAAATCGGGCCTAAAATTATTTAAACATATAAAAAAAATTAATGCCAGGAACTCTGGTAAATTATTATAAAGTGGATTGTATATTGGGTTGGTGACTTGAATTAGGATTGATTGGATTCACAACATCTGACAACATTTTATACCATGCATTTTATACCAATTGAAAGAAAGGACAATTTAACCTGAACATTGCTGGAAGACACTTATTGTTGGTGGAACACACCCTAAACACCTACTTAACAAATAGAATCCAACTGGCCATCAGTATCTAACTGTTAAGTAAATGGCGTACTTCCCTAGGGGTGAGCTGCGATGATGCTGGATCATTCATTTTCCAGTCTCACCTCCCTATTATGGTGGTTCCGTAAATTTCCTGTCCCTATTCTTCAGCAGGGGACACCAATAAAGGTTCTGGCTTCAAATTCAGGCCAATCCACTCACTTATGGTCTCAATGATGCTGGATTAAATTTCACCATTAGCATAAACCAATGTGCATATTAATTCATTATTGTGTCTCCCTTGTATCACTCCGTGGCCGCTGCACACCCTCCTTCACACAAAATTTCTTGAAGGGTCAAATCAGCGTCACATTTTAATACACATTTATTATATCATTCAAATTTACACATGCTGAATTTAGGAAAATAAAAAAAAATCCACAGATGGTACACACTAATAACTTGTACCAACACTTAGTATTAGTAGTAACAGTGTACATATATTGTGAGTGATCCAGTAAGCTGTCTTATGAAGCTTCCCTATAAGGTGCATTTTTCATTATCGGGATTGGAGAAGTGTTTCCAAAATGGAATAGTACGTACTATGACGGCTTTTCCATGTGCTATTTAATTTTGGATATACATTTTCAATTTCATTTGAGAATAAAATCACTATATATAGAAAAGCTTCACAGGGGTACTGACAGTGGTGCCAAACGAAAATATTAAATTCAAGCTGCTAGGCAATCTAAGAACAATCTTTAAGGCTTTTAAATATATAATATATAAGTACAGACAGCTTAACTGGTTTTGACTTCCTGAGATGTGAATGTAACACTGTAACACTGAATGTAACACTGTATGTATCTAAAGCAAGATAGATGAATGAGCAAATTATTGACAAAGGGATTACCTCTCACACAAGACGCAGGGAACATGAAGTCGATGCTTTGGCTAATCCTGCATTAAATAAATAAAATGTTTATTGTAATTTCGACTTCTCAAATAGAAGTCGAGAAAAATGGAAAAGAACTACCAGACAAAGTGGTAGAGAATAGATATATTGCAGATAGGATACACAGACTGTCATAATTAAATGTTCGAAGTTAAACATATCTATGGAGGAAATAACAAGCTCGGTAGACTACAAGATGTTGTCACCAGACTAAGGCTAGGCTATAAATATCTGTATCACATTGGTCTGCATGATGTTAATCATGTGAAGTGTGTGGGACAACCAGGGGTCACACTATATCATAGATTCTCCGACATCCAACCATTTAAGAGACAATTGAAAAAAAAAATCATAAAATGGCAAATCACTTTATTGTTAATTATAAGATTTCTGAAATCTTGAGATTATATCCACAATTTCCACTAGCTAGACGAATCATTTATTATGTGGTAAGATTCTAACTTGGTAAATGACCAATGTTTGTAGTGGTAAATCTAAGATTTTTTTTTTGCTAGTGTCCACATATAGCATTGAATAATGATTATCCGTACAACATTTTACTTTGGAAACGCAAAGGCTCGATCCTCCGTAAGGAACTTAACCCCATGACCTATCAAATGAGACAAGAACACAGCGGCCCGGCCTGTAGGGTGTAACAAAGACTACTTGTTCTACCGCACACAGGATGATCTGCGGGTGCGCAATAAATTAGCCCCAAGTGGCACAAAGAAAAATGCTGCCTGTGTGGATAGTGATGGTTAATTTATGATTTTTGTGTTAGCATGGCCTGCGGTCAACCTAAGCGACATGGTGAGGCTGGCGTTGGTGTGGAGAGTTGGGGGCTTCTACAGCGACACCGACGTTGTGTGCATTTCCTCCCTCGCCGCCCTCAGGAACGTGGTGGGTTTTCAGTCCAACAACGAGATCAATGGCGGTATTTTCCACTTTGATCGGCACCATAATCTTCTGCTGCATGTTATGACTATGTTAATGTAAGTACGTATTTGTAAATATTCACTTAGTGTAAGTTTTTGAACGTTCTCCATTTACATTTTTTTTTAGTTTTAATTTATTTTGGGTATCAATTAAACCCCCAAAAAGTAGTTCAGTAAAAGGGCATTACGTGTTTAGCAGCGCCTTTCACGGGAAGTGTGAGAATGGGCTGATATTCATGAATGACTAAATAGTTGATCTGGATGCCAAAAATACCTGTTATCGTCTCACAGAGCGCTTGCATCTGGCTCACGTAAACACCTTAAGATGCTTACTTCTCATTCGATATCCTGAGACTAAGTGAATACAAGGAACTGAAATCGATATTTACAAAAACATTTTCAGTCACACCTGAGAGTGTAATTGAGCGTAAGCGATATTGAGCGCTGACTTGTCCTGATGTGCGACATAACACGCTCATTGATTTCTTGCTGAAAGAGTCTCAAGTGTTTTCACTTAAAATACCCCATTTGAAGATTGTTTCACTTGAAGATAAACCCCAAGAAAATGAACATTTCCTGGAGACATAGGCGTTGACTGGTCAAATTTGAAAAAGAAAAAAATAGCGGACCTAAACATTCTTTTTAACAACTGTAGAGAACAGTTGTGTGATAATGGAGCCAACATCATGGACAAGAGTAAGGAACTCCAAACCAGCTGCTGGAAAAGAATTCGAAGGCTTTATTTGTGCCATCTGAAGCTTATACATTAAATCTGGTGATAATAATGCTGCTAAAAGCTCCACAGATACCATCGGCTTCTTTAAAAAGCTGAATTATCTTGAAGGTTGAAGAGCTGTTAACCTGACTCAAAAATCATGGTCAGAGTTCAGGTGGGAGAGCATGGGAAAGAGCATTCAGCTATAAGGTACCAAGCAGCATCAGTGTGAGGCACACTGATATAAGACGTAAAACTACGGACCATATGGTAAAAAATTAGACCTAGTCTTTAGCAATGAAGGAAGGTTTACTGGTTCTCAGTGTGTACAGTGAGACAAGACATCCAGAGCCAGTTTGCAAGTCAGCAAACTGAAGCAATCTCTCTCTCGATGCAGCTAAGGAAGACTGAAAACGCCTTTAGCACTTGCAGAGCAAAAGGCTTGTAGCTGCACAAAGGTCAAACAAGAACATCTGCGAAGACATTAATGTGGAGGCGTTTTCTAGCAAAATAAACTGAGGTCCACAAAGCGCCGCTTTCCCTATGAGCCCGTTGATGAGCTCATCAGTGATGCACAGAACATTTTGAAAGTGGCCTTGTTCTATATAGTGTTAGATATTGCAATCTCATCACCTCAGGAAACAGTGCAAACCGCTGGAGAAGTGAGACAAGTTTGGAGAGCTTTCAGACTTACAAAATGAGGACCTGACAAGATCCCAGCAACAGCTCAAACTGTGAAGGACATTCGGATAGATGGTAAGGAGCTGGAACAGTGGTTAGGGAATTTGCTTGAGCTGTCATCTATGAGCTGCTGACGTTCATCTATGAAAAGCAGCTCACAGTGGTCTATCTCAGCCTCATGGTAGCCCTCATCAAGGAGTCCACCACGACAAATGGTCGTCTCATTGGTCTTGCTGTCATCAGCATTAACCATGTAGTTTCGATGATATCATTAGTGATTGCATCGAGAAAGACCAAGAGGATAACGCTTTAATAGGAAAACTATTAGATCTAAAAACTTGCAAACCAGATTTAAAATATAAATTTGCCTCTGGCATCTTATACCTTCATTAAACTTCATTGAATGCAGTTTTTAAATATATTTATTGGTGTTTTTATTTATGTATCGTGTGTGCTTTTTGTTTTAAAGGCAGTGTACAAGGTGTTTTACCTCTGTCAACAGCACACTCCCCTCACCTGGAGCGGGAAGAGAGGATGTGCCGTAGACGGAGAGGTGAAAGATCCTTGCATAATCTCGCCTTGGGTACCAAAAATGTTAGGATTACCACTGTTAGCAACGCTACACAAATATCGTTATCTATATTCCTTTCTTTATGTGTGGAATCTAGTTTCCATGGGTATTTCCAATCATACCCATTCACTAGTATTATACTTAGAGGAAGTGCCAAGCACCTAACGGTCATGCTGTACCTGACTCACACGCTACTGCTTACATAATGGCTTCAAATTCCCTGATTGCAACTGTTTTTTATGACATAATCCAAGGATGCCTGAAGTAATGGGCCAATATTTTCACAGCCTTATTATGGCCTTCCTGTTGTCACTCACATCTCTGCCATAATGGAGAGCCTTGTCGTGTGACTTTTTGATCTGCCAGCAGCCTCGGCCGTTTTGTTTTATTTTGGACTTTTAACAATGACATGTACCTGTCGGGACTTCAGAGAAATTTTAGATCTCTTTTTTAATGTTAACCATTTGATATGCTTATACAATTAATGCCAGATACTTAACCTGTTGTGAGTATTTATAGTTTTGTCGTGAAATTGTTCCTTTATTATTTCTATCTTTTAGATAGGTTTAGCGTGTGTGTTTGAGGTCAGCACAACATGTGAGAAAGAGCTCTGAATGACTTCTTGTCAAAGCGCTCTGTAAACTTTAACATTTCGTTTTCCTGGACGATCTTACACTTCGTTTCGTCCATTTCTGAAGCATTCTACATTGTCTGATGTTTATTTATTGCCTCAACTGAACCAGGCCAATGACTGGGGTAATAACGGCCCTGTGCTGTTAACGCGCGCACTGAAAGAGGCGTGTGGAAGGCCAAAGCTGGCACCAGGAAATCAATGTTATGATGTGCATCTCGTCTCCTGGAAAGCCTTTTACCCAGTGCCGCCTGGGAAGTGGCGATTTCCATTCCTTCCCAGGAAGGGAACGATCAATTTTACAGAGGTGAGTATTAGATCTCTTTCTTAACCATGTCGTGTCAAGTATAGTGAACTGAATTTTGTTTAGTGTGCGAATGGTTGAGATAATGAGCAATTTGTTGAATAAATAGTTGTGTAGTTTAATTATACAACCTTTACTCTTCATGTAGGCGGCCAAGTCAAATTCACTATGTTTTCATTTTTGTGGAAAATTGCATTTATCTGGATGTAACTCATAATGTACATACCAGTAAATGGTAACAAAGATAATTATTATTTATCAAAGTTACAGACAAGTAGGAATTTGGGACACCTAGGTCGCAAAAAAATGTCCCCCTTCGATACCTACCACTGTCATATCCACAAGTTGCTCTAACCTATTAATTACAAATGAAATATGCATCACCAGGAATTCTGGTAAATATAAAAATTGGTGGACTGTATATTAAAATTAATAAATTATATATATGCACATTTACATAACAGAAGGGGAATATATCTTAATATCACTCACCATTTTGACTGGAGATTAATGTGTATCATACTCAAAAAAAAAACTCATTCTAACTAAATTTATGATGATAATACTGGCCAGAATTAGAACACAATTTAGATAGCTTATCTGAGGTTCCTGGAGCTGTCTTGTCCAGTCGCCTGATATCTCAAGTTATGCAGGAATGCACATCCAATAATTTCGGCTCCTATTTGAGAGGTTTTAAGCCCAATATAACCTCTAGAGCACGAAAATTCTTCTGATTATTCACTAACGTTTATGTTGACTAGTTCAAACATGGCGAGTCTCTTCTGCACAGGCGCAGGGCTTCCCATTCTTTATAGCATAAATTTTATTAAATACAATGTATTACACTAATTTACATAAAAAATACACTGTATTTTTTCTGGAAAATACAATATTTTCCACACTGCGGCCGGCTGGAGTTCGTTGCTAAATGACTCAAATTACTCCTTCCTTTAGGAGACGATTCCAGCTGGTTCTGGCTTGAGTGGCTGTTCTTCTAGTAGGTCTTACCACGATGATTCCTGCATCACTCGGTTAGCATTATCTTCAATATCACTCGTGTCACTTTCCCTCAGATTTTCATTTACGTTTGATTGAATACCATTTAACTCCAAGGGAATCAATTTATTAATTGTGCGTAAACTTTCCTGGCCATGACACAACACTTTGACATTCTGGACAACACCTTGTGCATCTGGGTACAATGTCGATACTTTGCCCAGAGGCCACAATGTTCGATGTTGTTCAGAATCAATCAACACAATGTCACCTGGTTGAATGTTCTATCGATTTACTGCCTCTGTCGCACCATAAAAGTGTTCACGTAGTGTAAGAAGATATTCCTTATGCCACACATTAGACCAATGATCAATTACTTCATTTAACATTTTAAATTTATCACACAACACTGCCGCATCATTGTAATCTTCATCACTTTCTTCCAGATTATCTTTATAGACAGGGGCAGCTTCCAATTTCCTTCCACATATTACGTGAGAAGGTGTTAATACATCTGTATCAGGTGTATCACTCATGTACAAGAGAGGCCTATTATTTATCCAATTTTCAGCCTCCACTAACACTGCACGGAATTCTTCCAAATTAATTTTCTTCCGGTGTAGTACTTTACGGAGACACCTCTTCACTGTGCCTATAAGTCTTTCGTACAGCCACCCATGCCAAAGGGCTCTAGGAGTAATAAATTTCCAGGTGCACCCTCGTTGGGTTAACAGAGATTGAACATCATTACTATTATTTAACTCTATTAAGTGTTGACCACCTGCTACAAAATTTGTGGCATTATCCAAAATCATCAATCTCGAACAGGATCTTCTAGCTGCAAATTTTCGAAACAGCTGTATAAACTGTTCTGCAGACAAGTCCTGTGCCACTTCTAAATGAACTGCCCTAGTAGCAGCACAAGTGAACAAACTTACACTTTCATTGGAACACCATCTGAAGTACCTGTTAAATATTTTGGACCACTATAGTCTACACCTGTTACATCAAATGGTTTCACTAATTGTACATGCTCCTTTGGCAATGGTGGAGGACCTGGGTACATATAGGATCTGGCCTCCCCACGGCGGCATATTACACAAGATTTAATCACCCTTTTTACACTTTGCCATCCTTGTGGAACCCAGAAAGTTTCCTTAATACAATTTAAGGTATCTTGTACCCCACCATGCATTACATTTTTATGGGCATTTAGAACAATTAAATTTGTTAGATGATGAGTTTTGGGCAGTAAGATAGGGTGTTTAGCATAATCACCCTATTCAGCGTTTTTTAACCTACCTCTGCACCTAATTACATTCTTCTCTAAATACAGCCCCAATTTCTCTATTATGGAACCTTTCACAATTTTTATTTCCATTATCAATTTAATCTCATTTCCATACATTTCTTCTTGTACCCTCTTTATCCAATATTCAAGAGGATGTGAAAACTATATGAGATACTCATCTTGTTTAGAAATTTAAACACCAACTTAGTTACATTGATTAGTTTGGGTAAAGAAGAATACCTATTTATATCAATGGCTAAGGGAGGACAAACTGTTGGAGCAGTGGTCACAGTAATTTCAACAGGAGCAATTTTGTACAGGCCAATTAGCTTTATTTACCAACCAGCTCGGTCCTTTAAACCATGATACAGCATTTACAAATTTAGCATAAGGTAAACCTCGAGACAAGAAATCAGCTGGATTCTTCTCACCAGGTATATGATTAAATGTTAACATATGCTGACCCAAGCTATTATACTTCTCTAGCATCTGATTAATTTCAGTGACTCTGTTTTGTACATACACAATTTTACTGTTTCCATTATGAATCCATTGTAAGGATACCTCATTATCAGACCAAATTACAGTGTTGCTAATATTTATCTCCTTCAACTTATTTCTTATATAATTAGCTAATTTGACACCTACATAAATGGCTGTTAATTCCAACTGAGGTAAGGTACATGATTTAATTGGAGACACTTTAGCCTTAGACATAACAAGAGAAATAACACAATTACATTGAAGGTAAGCAACTGCTTCATACGCCAATTTTGAAGCATCACAAAAAATGTGGAGTACATTTTTCCCATTTGGATTGGCCACCTGACGTGGGAACTCCAGCATTGGAATTTTTTCATAATCACCAATTAATTCATCCCACCTGTTAATGAATTCCTCAGGTAGAATTTCATCCCAAGCACATTTAAGTTTCCATGCTTCCTGCATTAATAATTTCCCTCTTATAGTAAGGGGTGACACTAAACCTAGTGAATCAAAACATTTGGAAACTTCAGCAAGCAAAACTCTCTTAGTTAATTTATTGAGTGTACTGTAATTATTAGGTTTTAACATTAACAAATCTCTCTCAGTATCCCAAGTTAATCCCAATACATTACTACATTTTGGCACTTCATCTGCAGGGTAATCTTTACTTATTTTGTCCTTTAATTTGGACGAATTACTATTCCATTCCCTCAGAAGCATATTTGCACTTTGCATTATTTTATTAGCCTCTCCATAAGTCATTAATAGTTCCTCTTCAGTTGACGTCACACCCAGGAAATTGTCCACATAAAATTGTTTACTCATTACTTTACTCAATGGACTTCCCATACGTTTAAGGTGTGCATTTATTGTCTCTTGAAGTAGGAACGGACTGGATGTAGCACCAAATAATACGCTCCTAAAGCGAAAGGTTTTCAGAGAGCTAAGTGGGTCAATAGGATTCTCAGGCCATAAGAAGCAGGTACAATCCCGGTCAGCTTCTTGTAAACCCACTCTTAGGAAAGCTTTACTTATGTCAGCCGTAAAGGCATAATGTTTCACCCTGAAATTTAATAAGATATCTCCTAATTTTTCCGTCAACGACGGACCTGTCATCAAACAGTCATTTGAACTAGGTACATATTTTTTACTCCTGGCACTACAATTAAACACAATCCTCAGAGGAGCGGTCTTAGAATCCTTCTTCACTCCGTGATGTGGCAAATAGTGACCATAAATTTTGGCTTGCTCAGGAGGTACCTCTTCTATAAATTTATTAATTAATTGCTCAGCAATTATATCATTATAGGCCATTAACAATTCTGGTGTCTTACTCAGTTCGCGGAGCTGAGCCTTTAATTGTCCAGATGCCATTCTGTAATTAGTGGGCAATTCTGAATGGTTCAGTTTCCACGGAAGTCGCACCCAGTATTGTCCAGATTCAAATTTTACATCTCTCAGGTATTGTTCCTGAGTAAAAGAATCGTCTGGACTTTCTTCATATACATTTATTCCAATGCTGTCTAATTCCCACAATTTATGCACTGGCTCAACACCATCCTCTATGGAAGAATTATACTGGGGTACGATTTCATGAGTAAGACACACAGTTATGGTATTTGTAGTTTCCTATAGTCATGCATTATTATTACGAGGAATCCTACCATACATTACATGGCCTCCTGCAGTCTTCAAAAGGGTGACACCACATTTCTTTACCATACCCTTTACAAAGGAGGCATAATAGTCACTACCTATCAAAATATTTATTGGGCCTACAGAATCATCATTTACACCAGAAGGTGCTAAATTTACATTATGTGAAAGTCTTTCTGTAGCTTTACTAAGCCCTACTGTAGATATTTTCTCTGGAAGTCTATCTACAATTACTGCATTAACACGTTTTTTCTCATTGCCCAACCTGACAGTTACATAAACAGTGTCATACAATGGAACCCTTTTATCTAAGAGGAAACCAGATAATTTTAAAGTTGTGGGATCTCCCATCTGTACTTTCATACCATCAAGACATTTACGTTTTATGAAAGTCCGTTGGGATCCCTGGTCCAATAATGCAGTTACATTTTTTGATTTATGCCTTTTATCATCAATTTTTACCTGTAACACGGGTAAGGCTACTTCAGCAAAACCATCATTATTAACATTAGCAGCAATTTTTACATTAGCTACTGTTGTTTCAGGATTGTCAACATTATCATTATTATCAACATTATCATATAGACCTTTACACATGACTATATGGTGTCTTCCTTTGTGACATTGATAACAGTTGTTTAATTTGGCATGACAATCCTTTACATTGTGATTACCTAGACATCTGATACATCTGTCAAGTTCCTCCAATCTTTCAACTTCATCATTCCATGAATTGTATGCATTGCAGTTCTTAGAAAAATGAGTACCCTTGCAGAAAAGACAATCTCTCTTTTCTTTGACTGGTTTCTTATTAACTGGGCTACTCTTAGGAGGGTACTTATTCTTCTTACCTTGTGGAGAATCATTATTTCTGATTCCTGCTACTTGATATGCACCTATGCAACTATTTTTAGGAAATGAATTTTGATTATTACCATTGGGATAATTTTTCCCTTTGTGAAACTTGACAGATACCTCAGAGTTATTATGTGTTGCATCTTTAAAATGAGTTGGTTGGCTGGTCTGCAACTGAACAATTAATTCTTGTAGACCTAGTCTTATTTCCTCCAGACCAAAATAAGCCTTGTGATACTTGTTTGAGAATCATTCAAGTGTTTTACAGCTTAATTTATTCTGTACAATGGCACTCAATAACCAGTCTGATTCCTTCAGATTATATTTATTACATAAAGTTTTGAGAGTGCTCTCCAGTTTAACTTTAAACTGCTGTAAACCTTTGTAAGTGTGATGTGGAGATTTTAAATTAACAATGATATTCACTAGATCCAACCTACTTTGTTCTATATTACCATAAGAGACCTTCAACAAGTCAACTGCTTCTTTGTAAGAATCATCTACATTGGGAAAGGCTTGTATGAGTATGTGAGCATCTCCTCTAATCTGTCCTTTGAGGTAAAATAATTTAGTTACACAGGCTAGATCTCTCCTATCACACAGCTGCTTTTAAAATTGACCAAAACTCCTCCCAATTTTCTCCTGGATTAAATACAGGTAAACATAATTCTGGGAGTTTTGGCAAAGACATCTTATTTGTTGGAGCAGACTGATTAACTGCCTGGTTTACAAATTTTAATTTATTCAAAGCCTGACTTTTACAAGAATCTTTTCTTCTAATGCATAACACTGATTAATCGTGAGATCTACTTCAGTCTCATCTACACAGTTTACTAATAAATCTCCTTCATATTTGTTGTAATATAATTTGTATGAATCATATCTATTCCCAAAGCATCTAAATACAATTTTGAATCATCAGTATTCATAGTTTCTTGATTCATTAATTCCAAACATTTATTATATGCCTTGGTTACATGACCTTTTCTAGCCTGCAATGATGATTTTTTTGCTCTAACTTCCAGGTGTTTGTCTTCTACATTAATTTCCTCATTTTCACCCATGATGCAATTAATAATACTGATTACAACTTACAACACTGATACAACTTACCTTTGAATAAATCCTAGCTACACTTGAGCTTTCCAATTACATGTAAGAAAATTATAATATAAATTTTAAATGTACATTAATACAAACCTTTAGCCAGACTTGACTTATCAAAATTAATATTATACAAATTAATATAAATCCATGCCAGAATTTGGCATAGCAAAATTAATATTGTACACATTAATATAATCTTTAGCCACACTTGGCTTATCCAAATTAATATTGTTATAATTATAATCCACTACACATTAAGTAAATTTGTGAACTTAACATCCACCTCCTTCTGTCATTTCTCATATAATTATTAAGTAATTAACTAATTAATGACTTCACTATTACATCCGGTTCAAGAAAGACCATCAGGCAAATTAAATGTGAAAAATTGCATTTATCTGGATGTAACTCATAATGTACATACCAGTAAATGGTAACAAAGATAATTATTATTTATCAAAGTTACAGACAAGTAGGAATTTGGGACACCTAGGTCGCAAAAAAATGTCCCCCTTCGATACCTACCACTGTCATATCCACAAGTTGCTCTAGACCTATTAATTACAAATGAAATATGCATCACCAGGAATTCTGGTAAATATAAAAATTGGTGGACTGTATATTAAAATTAATAAATTATATATATTCACATTTACATAACAGAAGGAGAATATATCTTAATATCACTCACCAATTTGACTGGAGATTAATGTGTATCATACTCAAAAAAAAAAAAACTCATTCTAACTAAATTTATGATGATAATACTGGCCAGAATTACAACACAGTTTAGATAGCTTATCTGAGGTTCCTGTTGCTGTCTTGTCCAGTCGCCTGATATCTCAAGTTATGCAGGAATGCACATCCAACAATTTCGGCTCCTATTTGAGAGGTTTTAAGCCCAATATAACCTCTAGAGCACGAAAATTCTTCCGATTATTCACTAACGTTTGTGTTGACTCGTTCAAACATGGCGCGTCTCTTCCGTGCAGGCGCAGGGCTTCCCATTTTTTATAACATAAATTTTATTAAATACAATGTATTACACTAATTTACATAAAAAATACACTGTATTTTTTCCGGAAAATACATTATTTTCCACTATTTTATTATTTTTTGAAAATATTGGTAATTAGCAAGCTTATACATTTTTGGAAAAGTTATGATATAAGGATTCGGGAAACCAATGTTTACACTGACGCAGATACATTCAAGGCCGCCATATTGAAATTTCAAAATGGCTGCTGCCGTAATGTCCACGTTTTTTCAGTGTGCCTGCCTGTTAAAACTGCATATTGCATTCTCTCTCTCTCTCTCTCTCTCTCTCTCTCTCTCTCTCTCTCTCTCTCTCTCTCTCTCTCTCTCTCTCTCTGTCTCTCTCTCTCTCTCTGTGTTTTTTTCACTATGGCTTCTGAATAACAAGTTCGATGGCGCATAGTTTTCTTGTAATCATGTTTTCGTTTGCGCATTCCTTGAAGCGCTTTTAAATGTCAATGTATTCTCTATCTGGTAGGCTGGCTATCTTTCTCAGCATCCATCAGCGTTTGATATGATTCTGGCCTTGTATTAAGCACAGGAGTACCTTTGCTTGTGCTGTCCTCTGGACAGGGAATTCTCATTTTTCATTCCCTTTTCTTGCTGGAATTCAGTTCAGTGCTCATAGTAAAAAGTTCTAGATTTCCTGAAAAGAAATAACCATAGATGGTAACCAGTACAGAAATCACCATCATTAAGTAAGCAGCCACAAGAACATTAGTCACAGTTCCTGTAAATAACACATTGCCGTAGCTGCCGTACAAGAGTGACATTGTAATAAAGTTGGAGAATTACCGACAATATGTAAATTAAAGGACACAAGTGCAACTACTGTGACATTTTATTGTGGCAACGTTTCGCTCTCCAGGAGCTTTGTCAAGCCGTTACAAACAATACATGGACACAGAGGGTATATATAGGCTCAGAGAAAATATTTGTCTAACCAATTTTTAAGTTTCCCACTAGCTTTTATATCCTTTGCTCATGTGCAAGTTAATTGTTCTAACATTTTGTATTACTACTACTACTACTACTACTACTACCACTAGTATTGCACCTCACTCTGAGCCTATATATACCCTCTGTGTCTATGTACTGTTTGTATCGGCTTGACAAAGCTCCTGGAGAGCGAAACGTTGCCACAATAAAATGTCACATTAGTTGCACTTGTGTCCTTTTACTTTACAAGATTGGAAAAGAAATTAAGATTGATATTATAAATCTGCAGATACAAAAACTGATTTTTAATGACCAAGAAGCATAGAAATGTACTATTTATATACATATATAAGTGATTAGAAGCTCATATGTCAATATTAATGTAAAATGAAGTAGCCAGTTTGAAAATCCAATATGGCGGCCATTGGCACCGTGTGCGAATGTAAACATTGATTTCTAAATATCTTATGTCATGACCTTTCCAAAAAACGCATAGGTCTTTCAAATCCCCAAAAGTTTCCGATGAAAATAATGAACCTAATTATATGGTGTGGCCCAGTCCTGGACCCATTCTGCGCCTCTAATCTACCACTGTAATAATGACATGCAATACTGACAAACACATAAGAAACATTTAAAACAGTTAAGTATCTTTAGTCGGAAACGTTTCGCCTACATAGTAGGCTTCTTCAGGCTAATAAATTTATCACCTCTGTCTCTGACTTAAGAAATCTATTGTAGGTAGGAAACATTACGGAATAAAGATGCTTAATTGTTACATATATATCTCGCCTTTCGACTACCTCCCACAGGATGGACATGAGGTGCCTAGTAAAGTTATACAGCTAAACTTTATGTAACATTTAAAGGTTTACTCTTAGTTTTGCCTCATAAATACAGACGATTGTTAATGACTTATAAATGATAACCTTAGGGGTTTCTAGGCTTTAGTCGCTTAGGTTAATGGCCAGTTTAATGAATGAACAATGGACAGTTTGAAGAAGTAGTGACGTCCAGGTTCATAAGAAACTGTTTAGTAAATAATTGATATCCACTATGACAGATGTCGTAGTGGATATCAACTATTCATAAATTTATAAAGAAAATTAATTGAACTGGCAAACTTTGGCGAAAGAATGAAAATTATTTTGGTTAATAAGTAATGAATATTATTTTTAATGAATAACCCATAGTTTGATTAATTTCTGATGGCCACATTAGTAAGTGAATAACGAATACCTATTATGTTGACTATCCCACATTCTCCTCTGGTGTGAATGACATACTTGTGTATTTAGTCTTTCTGTGGCTAGTTCATATACAGTGTTATGATCGCATTTTCTTACAGGTTTTCCCAGATTCTTACGTAATTCACATGTGGAATAAGATGAGTCACCTCCAGCCAATCTTCAAGGATTCAGGGAGCATCTACGATGTCGCAGCCAAAACCTTCTGTCCAGTCACCAGAGCCGTCGCTACTGCACACTCCAGTCTGTACTGAGTTTACTTCAGCCGGTATGAAGACTGGACCAGCTTGTACTGAACCTCCACCAGCTTGTACCTGTCTGTACTGAGTCTGAACAAATTTTCACCAGCCTCTATGTAGCCTGCACCAGCCTGTACCCAGCTTATATATTGGGCCTGCGCCAGCCTGTAACCAACTACAACAGCCTGTACTAAAACATTAAAGCCTATTAACTACTCTAGGGTCATTAAGGCTGAACGTAATGTTTTTATGTTCAGCCTTAATGACCTCTTTAGTTTAATCCTAAAATAAAGATTAAAGTCTCAGCATATGTACGCCGCGAGAAATACACATCTCTGTGTATATATCCATATATCACCTTTCTGTGTATATATGCATATATCCTGTGATCATCTAGATGTGTATAATGTTTGTCAGGAAAAAGGAAGTTTTCTGATGCGGGTCTTAGTCATATGACTCCGTCTGACTTTTTTGGGTTATCCCAGGTTCACTACACATATGCTGCTTTGTGTGATAATCTATGTAACTGTATTTGTGTATATCTGAATAAACTTACTTATGCAGCTGGAGATTTTAGTTAGCTATTCAAGGCCTTCCGCTGGCTTTCTGGTCTACCCCTTTAAAAATTATGGTCTACAATATGATTATCTGTACGAAATGCATAACTATGGGACTGTGTATGGTAGAATAATAAATAATATAAAACTATGTATTTCCATAGACAAAAATTTGTTCGATTCTCATCTGTTACAGACTGAATCCTTATTCTTGCAAGTAGTTTAGTGCTAAATTACTTAGCTAATAGGTGGCTGGGGACCAGTTAATGGACTCATTATGTGGCTCTTATCTATTGATTACCCATCACAGGATGGGTATGGTAATAAGTCACTTTGACTTTTTTGGGTTATCCGAGGTAATTTACACATGTTACTATGTATGATAATTGTACTTATGTGTAGCTGTACCCAAAGAAACTTTCTTACTTAATAGTAAAGCCATGACTGTAATTCAGCTTGAGGATCTTAAGAATAAAAGACACAATTCCGTGATTCTAGAAATACACAAATAATTGCGCATAGGAGAAACTTAAAACGACGTTTCGGTCCGATTTGAACCATTAACTAGTCACACACTGACTAGTTAATGACCCAAGTCGGACCGAAACGTCGTTAAGTTTCTTTCTACCATATGTGGGTTATTTGTATATTGAGGCTCGTAGCTTATCCTCAAAAACTCATTCATTTTCTGTGGTCCTGCAGTCACAAACAGGCTCTGCTTAAAGGGTGTCTAAAATTATTTTAATTTTACCGTAAAAATGCCCATGGTTTCGCGGTGCTGGCATTAAGTCATCTTTATATGTAATAGTTTGTTGGCGAGGTCATCATTGCTACAAAGCGTAGGGCTCGTGGAGAGAGGTGGTTGTGATCAGTCTACTAGGTAAGGGGCTAGTTGTGGTGTTAGTTATGGTCGGTATGCGGACTGTGGGGTGATTTTGAGATGAGGTGGTCTATCTATGTTGTGTAGGGGCGGTTTTACTGTGGAGCTAGGTGTAGAGTGAGGCAGCTGTGGCCAGCCTCAGGAGTTAGGACGCTGAGCTTACGGCTGTGGTCAGTCTACGTAGTGTGACTGTATTTCGAGATCCTTGGCAAGTATTTTGTGGATATCTTTGCCAAGAAGAAATTAATTAAATATGTTTGATCATTTCATGCTTTTATCTGTCACTATATGAACGTTATAACTTATGAAGAGCCCTAGAATTTGTTATACACGCAGAATTATATAGTATATAGGGCGTTGCCCTCACATATTCAACAGGGATTAGTAGTTTGTTACATCTTGTGTCATAGATTTAAAAAAATCTTAGTGTCTTTGGGATGTGACTTGCATAGTGGTTATAATTATATATTTAATTTTTAAAGGGATGGATCAGTATACCAGCGGAGGGCCTCGGTCTGATGACCGAAAGCTCCAGCTGTGGGTCATCATATGACTAAGACAGCCATCGAATGCAAAGTCATGAAGATCGGGGAAGGGCAAAGAAGACCGCAGACAGAGTACGGTTTAGGGGCCAAAGACTGCACACCTCACTCAAGGAAAAGGATCTAGGGGTGAGTATATGTTACGCTCTTTACTGCGTAACGTAAATAAAAGTTCTGGTTCCTAAGAGGAAACGACCTGCCTAGTCTAAGAGCATTTATATTATTTAAAATAGAAAAAAAAACATTCTAGGACCAGCTTGTACCTTCCCATGAAGTACGGTGTCAGTAGTTATTAACAGAAAGGACACAAAAACTAACATATATAAAAATATAATATATTAATAGTAAATTAACATATACAACATACAACCTGCTCTACTACATACCAGCATCACCACACTCCAGTTCACCTTTACCCAGTATTCACATTAGCTCGCTAGCACACTGCTACTAGTGAGCAAAACCCTATCATTTATAAACAGGGAGGCTCCATGACATTCGCCCTTCATGCAGGCTGTACAAGTACTCTTCCAAAACTTAAACAGGCCTCTGCAAACTAGGGCCTTACAGGTAAACACGAGAGCACTTAAACCAATAAAAGAACCTATGGTATAAACTTACAAAAAAAAAAATCACTCCCACCTACTTACACCAACGCCTTACCATGATATCTACCAGCCGCAGCTCTTCTCGTACTGCCCCACAAACACTTCACCTGCTCCTGTTCTGTCCTGGCTACTCTTTAAGACTAATACGCGTTCGGTTTCAAAACAAATCCCCGGAAACTGTCATTATATATGGAGCGTCTTTTTTTTTTATAAAATCTTTTCTGCAATACACTACGTAGAAGCGCACATCAACCAAATAACTGCTGCAGCATTTGAGCGATTAGCAAACCTAAGAACAGCGCTCCGGCACCCCAGTAAGGAATCAATCAGGACTCTGTACAGAGTGTATGTCAGGCCCATATTTCTGTATGCAGCACTAGTCAAGCACGTCAAGAATTTAGAGAAAGTGCAGAGGTTTGCAATGCTACTAGACCCGAAGCTAAGGGGTACGTTCTACGAGGAGAGGTTAATGGAAATCGACCTGACGACGCTGGAGAACAGGAGAGAGAGACGGGGGGGGGGGGAGACATAATAATATAAAATACTGAGAGGAATTGACAAGGTGGACAGAGACAGGATGTTCCAGAGATGGGACACAGCAACAAGGGTCACAAATGAAAACTGAAGACTCATGTGAGTCACAGGGATGTTAGGAAGTATTTCTTCAGTCATAAAGTTGTCAGGAATTGGAATAGTCTGGAGAGTGATGTAGTGGAGGCAGGATCCATACATAGCTTTAAGAAGAGGTACGACAGATCTCAGGGAGCAGGAAGAGAGTGAAGAGACGGGGCCAAGAACTGTGACTCGACCCCTGCAACCACAATTAGGTGGGTACACGTGTCAGGAAACCCTTGTATTAGTTCCTGATAAACCTAATACCTACCTACCTTTGGGATATGAAATATTTGTTTTTGTAATAAGTCTCCAAACCTTGTAGCATGTGCAGTTCACAACCCAAGGACCTGAGGGGACGTATGTTCAAGTCTCCTTACACCTGATGCCCCTTTTCACTTAGCAGTAACCAGATACTCAGAAGCGAGTCGACTGTTATGAATAGCATTCGTGGCTTTCGTGGGATATCCTGTATCCTGTTAACCCTCAGAGATGAATAATCCAGACAAAGTTTAGTTCAAAAATAATCTGCTGGTATTCGTTATTGCTTGGTAGCTGGAGGTCTTGTTAGGCGCATCTAGGCTAGCAATATGTATGAGCTATCTACAAGGTCATCCAGGTCTAATTGCAAGGGAGTGTAGGGAGGAAATGTGGCACAGTTGTTCCATTGTTCAAGGCCTCCGTTGGTCTCCCTCCAAGGTTTGCCTAGCCCACCCATAACTCAGGATGGTTCTGTGTCACACTCCATCATGCAGAATAAGACAACCATTTCTATAAAGCGGAGTACAATATACAATAGACATTACAGTAATTAACATATATATAAACCACTTTATAAAAGCCTTTAGTTTTGTAGGACATTTCGGACAGCCTTAAAAATTAACTTATAATTACTAAACAACAAGACAAATATAGCAGTTTGCAAGAATGTTACATTTTGCCATATTTAACATTAAAATGCTGTGACATTTGGTACATGAATTAAAACATTTTGAGATCTTATACTCCACACATGAAGTAATGAAGTCTTTCAGCCTGAGCGGGAAGACTTGGGTTATAGTGAGGATATTGTCAAACATTCCACCATGGGAATATATACCGAGAAGTACATGTCTTTCAGTGATATATACTTTAATGTTTATTTTAATTAAAGTATTTTCGATGTTAGTGTTCAGGTGAGGTATAGCCCAACCACCCCACGTATAGTCAATAGGCTTTAAGCCTAATAAACTATGTCCGTGTAAAAATCCTAAGACAGTCAGCTAAACGACAACGTTGGCACAGCTTATATTTGTTAGCTAATGTTGATTCTTGGAATCTTCCCTGCATATAATACATTTATAAAAATGAACAAATTAAAATTTCATCCAAGACAATCCTTCAACTTTTCCCAAGAATTGAAACCCACCAGGATCCCCATGTTATTTGTGTCATGATGCTTAGTTTGACATCTTTATTATGGCCCCATTACTGACTCATTTTTAATGTGGGTAGTCGAAGAATTACAGAGGCACATAATGAATGGGTCCACTGACCGGACTCATTCTTGCTAAAATTAATATTATTCTGAGCAGCATTTAACACATAAAAGTAATTGATATTCATAACTTCCACAATTCACATTTCATAAGATTCGTCCAGCTAGGTATATTTCTACACCATAGGAAGGTTAGCATAGGCACCACTGTGACCACAAACGCAAGTTTTTACAGACTTGCATTTGTGGTCACAGTGGTGTCTATGCTAATCTTCCTAAGGTGTAGAAATATACCTAGTTGGACGAATCTTATTGTGGCTAGCTGGTCCAGTGGCTAACGCGACGGCCTGGAGTTCTGAGACTCTCTGATCGCGGGGTCTATCCCCGCCCGTGGTATGGTTTGTTTGCAATCGTGTCATTACGATTTCGTGAGTCACATTTCATAAACAGTATCGTACTATGCATCACCATCACTCATTGCCCACTTGTGTTGTAGCGTTGCATTAGTAGTACAAAATTCGCTCTTCTTTTTCTTACCTTTCCTGAGTTTACTCCTTGAACTCTTGTGACCATAGTAATTGTAGAGTTATGTTCACTTTCCCATAGGACGTTCAGTGATTTTGATTTCCATTATTTCAAAATATAACGCAAGGTAGTCCAGGCATAGAATGTATCTATATGGCGTGAAGCCAACATTAGTTAAGAAAATACACAAAATACTGCAGACCTAAACATATCGAAATGTTGCCCCCAATGAAAGCTTAATCTACATAATGTGCCTTCTCTTCTCCGGAAAATTATTGGAAATTTGGAGGATACGATGCCACTTTCATTTTTTTTTAATATTTCCGTCATGTACCCGCTTCCCCGGTTTGACTCAAAAGATAGTCTTACGTATTTTAATGAGGCTACTAATGACGTAGGTTCCTCGCTGAACGTTACCCTGGAATTGTTTACTCTTGTTATTTTTATGTTTTGATCCTCGTAACATTGACTCAGTTCCATCAGGATGAAGGGAGGGGGAGTAGCATCTTAGCTATATTATACTTTATTACTTACTATCACACATACTGTCACACTATCACACTCTCAGTTACACATGACCACATATTACCACACTCAAACATACTGTCGCACACTATCACACACACTTTAACACACTACTACGATTTATCACACGCCATGATCGCTCACTATCACCCAATAATAACACATTGTCACACATGATTACACACTATCACACATGATCACACACTAACCACAAACTATCACGCACTACTGCACACTCATTATCACATACCACCACATACTATCATCGCACATTATCACACTATTGTACACAACCACATATTATCACACACTACCATACACTCTTACACTATTGTACACTACCACATACTATTACTCTATTAAACTACGACGCACTATCACACGTAGTGTCACAGCTTTTGAGATGGTGTACCAATCTGTAAATGGGTTACTATAACAATGATTTGAACTGAGGTAGAATAAAGCTCTCAACCTGCAAAAAAAAAAAAAATTACAAACGTGTAGTAACTCTCTGGGGTGGAAAAAAATTCATCTCGTTAGCGTCAAATTTGGAATCCCCGTGTCAGTGATTAATGGCTCGTCTGAGGACAATTTGTATCACTGAATTTCACGAGGGGTAAACCTGCACTTTTTTTACCTTCAACATTTAGTAGTAAATTCTTTGTTTCTTCTCTAGTTATCTCAGTAGCTTCCATTTCAATTTCCTGTTTTGGATTCAAATTCACTTCCTGTTAATATTTTTTTTCGGGGGGACACAATTTGTGGAAAATAATGTATTTTCCCAAAAATCCAGCGTGTATTTTTTATGAAAATTAGTGTAATACATTGTATTTAATAAAAATTAATTTGTAAATGAAAAAGAATCTGGACAATACTGGGTACGACTTCCGTGGAGACTGAACCATCCAGAATTGCCCACTAATTACAGAATGGCATGTGGATAACTAAAGGCTCAGCTCCGCGAACTGAGTAAGACACCAGAATTGTTGACTGCCTATAATGATATAATTACTGAACAATTAATAAATTTATAGAAGAGGTACCTCCTGAGCAAGCCAAAATTTATGGTCACTATTTACCACATCACGGAGTGAAGAAAGATTCTAAGACCGCTCCTCTGAGGATTGTGTTTAACTGTAGTGCCAGGAGTAACAAAAATGTACCTAGTTTAAATGACTGTTTGATGAGAGGTCCGTCGGTGACAGAAAAATTAGGAGATATCTTATTAAATTTCAGGATGAAGAATTATGCTTTTACGGCTGACATAAGTAAAGCTTTCCTACGAGTGGGTTTACAAGAGGCTGACCGGGATTGTACCCGCTTCTTATGGCCTGAGAATCCTAGTGACCCACTTAGCCCTCTGAAAACCTTTTGCTTTAGGAGCGTATTATTTGGTGCTACATCCAGTCTGTTCCTACTTCAAGCGACGATAAATGCACACCTTAAACGTATGGGAAGTCCATTGAATAAAGTAATGAGCAAACAATTTTATGTGGACAATTTCCTGGGTGTGACGTCAACTAAAGAGGAACTGTTAATGACTTATGGAGAGGCTAATAAAATAATGCAAAGTGCAAATATGCCTCTGAGGGAATGGAATAGTAATTCGTCCAAATTAAAGGACAAAATAAGTAAAGATTACCCTGGAGATGAAGTCCCAAAATGTAGTAATGTATTGGGATTAACTTGGGATACTGAGAGAGATTTGTTAATGTTAAAACCTAATAATTATAGTATGCCCAGTAAATTAACTAAGAGAGTTTTGCTTGCTGAAGTTTCCAAATGTTTTGATCCACTAGGTTTAGTGTCACCCCTTACCATAAGAGGAAAATTATTAATACAAGAAGCATGGAAGCTTAAATGTGCTTGGGATGAAACTCTGCCTGAGGAATTCATTAACAGTTGGGATGAATTAATTGGAGATTATGAAAAAATTCGAATGTTGGAGTTCCCACGCCAGGTGGCCAATCCAGATAGGAAAATTATACTCCACATTTTTTGTGATATTTCAAAATTGGCATAGGGAGCAGTTGCTTACCTTCAATGTAATTGTGTTATTTCTCTTGTTATGTCTAAGGCTAAAGTGTCTCCAATTAAATCATGTACCTTACCTCAGTTGGAATTAACAGCCATTTATGTAGGTGTAAAATTAGCTAATTATATAAGAAATAAGTTGCAGGAGATAAATATTAGCAACACTGTAATTTGGTCTGATAATGAGGTATCCTTACAATGAATTCGTAATGGAAACAGTAAAATTGTGTACGTACAAAACAGAGTTGCTGAAATTAACCAGATGCAAGAGAAGTATAATAGTTTGGGTCAGCATATGTTAACATTTAATCATATACCTGGTGAGGAGGATCCAGCTGATTTCTTGTCTCGTTGTTTACCTTATGCTAAATTTGTAAATGCTGTATCATGGTTTAAAGGACCGAGCTGGTTGGTAAGTAAAGCTAATTGGCCTGTACAAAAGGCGTATATTGCTCCTGTTGAAATTACTGTGACCACTGCTCCAATAGTTTGTCCTTCCTTAGCCAATGATATAAATAGGAATTCTTCTTTACTAAAACTAATCAATGTAACTAAGCTGGTGTTTAAATTTCTAAACAAGATGAATATCTCATATAAGTTTTGACATCCTCTTGAATATTGGATGAAGAGGGTACAAGAAGAAATGTATGGAAATGAGATTAAATTGATAATGGAAAGAAAAATTGTGAAAGGTTCCATAATAAAGAAATTGGGGCTGTATTTAAAGAACAGTGTAATTAGGTGCAGAGGTAGGTTACAAAATACTGAATTGGGTGATTATGCTAAACACCCTATCTTACTGCCCAAAATTCATCATCTAACAAATTTAATTGTTCTAAATGCCCAAAAAAATGTAATGCATGGTGGGGTACAAGATACCTTAAATTGTATTAAGGAAACTTTCTGGATTCCACAAGGACGACAAAGTGTAAAAAGGGTGAATAAATCTTGTGTAGATAAATTAGACACATGTGCAACTCATGGGTATCTTTATTGAGGAAACGTTTCGCCACACAGTGGCTTCATCAGTCCATACATAGGAGAAACTTGAAGAACAGGAGGAGAATGAGGTAATCAGTCCCTCAACCTTGAGTCGATGTGTTCAGTCCATCAATCTTGAATAGAATCATTCTATTCAAGATTGATGGACTGAACACATCGACTCAAGGTTGAGGGACTGATTACCTCATTCTCCTCCTGTTCTTCAAGTTTCTCCTATGTATGGACTGATGAAGCCACTGTGTGGCGAAACGTTTCCTCAATAAAGATACCCAAGAGTTGCACATGTGTCTAATTTATCAACATGTCGGTTCTCTGAACCATTCATCTACAAATCTTGTGTAATGTGTCGCTGTGTTGATGCCAGATCCTATATGTACCCAGGTCCTCCACCATTGCCAAAGGAGTGTGTACAATTAGTGAAACCATTTGATGTAACAGGTGTAGACTATAGTGGTCCAATAATTGAAAAAGGTACTTCAGATGGTGTTCCACTGAAAGTGTATGTATGCTTGTTCACTTGTACTGCTACTAGGGCATTTCATTTAGAAGTGGCTCAGGACTTGTCTGCAGAACAGTTTATACAGCTGTTTCGAAAATTTGCAGCTAGAAGATCCTGTCCGAGATTGATGATTTCGGATAATGCCACAAATTTTGTAGCAGGTGGTCAACACTTAATAGAGTTAAATAATAGTAATAATGTTCAATCTCTGTTAACCCAACGAGGGTGCACCTGGAAATTTATTACTCTTAGAGCCCCTTGGCAGGGGGGGCTGTACGAGAGACTGATAGGCACAGTGAAGAGGTGTCTTCGTAAAGTACTACACCAAAAGAGAATTAATTTGGAAGAATTCCGTGCAGTGTTAGTGGAGGCGGAGAATCGGATAAATAATAGGCCTCTCTCGTACATGAGTGATACACCTGATGCAGATGTATTAACACCTTCTTACCTAATACTATGTGGAAGGAAATTGGAAGCTGCCCCTGTCTATAGAGATAATCTGGAAGAAAGTGATGAAGATTACAATGATGAGGCAGCGTTGTGTGATAAATCTAAAATGTTAAATAAAGTAATTGATCATTGGTCTAATGTGTGGCGTAAGGAATATCTTCTTACACTACGTGAACACTTTTATGGAGTGACAGAGGCAGTAAATCGACAGAACATTCAATCAGGTGACATTGTGATAATTGATACTGAACAACATCGAACATTGTGGTCTCTGGGCAAAGTATTGACATTGTACCCAGATGCACAAGGTGTTGTCCGGAATGTCAAATTGTTGTGTCATGGCCAAGAAAATTTACACACAATTAATATATTGATTCCCTTGGAATTAAAGGGCATTCAATCAAATATAAATGAAAATCTAAGGGAAAGTGACATGAGTGATATTGAAGGTAACGCTGACCAAGTGATGCAGGAAGATGAAATTGTAGTAAGACCTACTAGGAGAACAGCCACTCAAGCCTTAACCGGCTGGAATCGTCTCCTAAAAGAAGGAGTAATTTGAGTCATTTAGCAACAAACTCCGGCCAGCCGCAGTGTGGAAAATAATGTATTTTCCGAAAAATCCAGCGTGCATTTTTTATGAAAATTAATGTAATACATTGTATTTAATAAAAATTAATTTGTAAATGAAAAAGAGACTCGAGAGGGAAGCTCTGTGCCTGTGCTGGGGGGAAGGGAGAGACGCCATTGTTTTTTGAATGTGTTACAAGCACTCTAATGAAATGTGCTTAATTTTCGTCACTCTAGGGGTTGTATTGGGCTTAAAACCTCTCAAATAGGAACCGAATTTGTTGGATGTGCATTCCTGCATAATTTGAGCATTAAACAGATGTACAGGACAACTCCAGGAACCTCAGATAAGCTATCTAAATTATGTTTGTAATTCTGGCCAGTATCATCATCATAAATTTGGGTAGAGGGGGGTTCTGTACATGACACACAGTAATCTCCAGACTAATTATAATTCCTCCTTCTGTTATATAAATGTGTATATGTAATCATTTATTAATTTTAAAATACAGTCCACAAATTTATATTAAATTTTACCAGAATTCCTGGTGATGTACATTTCATTTGCAATTAATATAGGTCTAGAGTAACTTGTGGATATGACAGTAGTAGGTATCGAAGGGAGACATTTTTTGCGACCTAGGTGTCTCAAAATTCCTACTTGTCTATGTAACTTTGATAAATAATAATTATCTTTGTTACTATTTACTGGTATGTATCTAATGAGATGCATCCAGGTAAATTTAATTTTCCACACAATTTTAATCGTTGACTTTATTGAATTTGTTGTCATCCTTGAATCTTTGTATATTGTCTAACATTTCGTTTACTATTTCGCAATTTTGAATATAAGTTTTGGCTTCAGTTTGTTACTGTTTTATTATTTCATTTTCAAAGTTACTTTCTTCCTCTCTCTTTTTTTTGTATATTGTTTTCTGATTTGTTTGACTCTGATGAATCTCTGGATTAATCCACTTTTTACAATGATTCTAAGTCCTTTTTTTTTATTACCCTTCTACCACCTTCCATAAAAACGTTTATTGTGTCAGATTTCATTCTTTTTTTTTGGTATAAACTGTCATTCATTTTACAAATATTACGGAGCTCTTTATACTCGTTTAAATTATTTGCATAAATATTTAGTTTTTGCCGCCTCAGTGCCTAATTCATTGTGCATCCTATATTCATCCCGTGGACGGCAGCGTAGGAATATATGGGTACACAGACCTAGAAACTATACTCCAAAAGGAATTTTTTATATATTTTAATAAAAACAGTATATACATATGCATACATGGATAGGATTTTTTTTTATTATTATTTTTATTAAAAACGAAACTACATACAAAATTTGAATATAAACTGTAAATCATACAAAAGTGAACTCCACACCATAACCATTATACATATGTCCTCCTGCGGACGGTTATGCCTTCAAACAATGTCTAAAAACCCTAAAGGTATTCCTTCCATCTTACAACATACAGTATGACCTAAGAATATTAAAGTTTTCTACTTTCAATTAAAATTAAAATTCAAAATCATCCAGTTGATGACAGTTGCCATTGTTATCAATGACCTAGATCCTCTCATGCATATGTCATTTCGTATATCTCTTAATATACAAACAATACAAGATATTCCCTAAATAGTTGCTTCATCCTGTATATATATTCCTACTATACCATGGAAAAATCCCTCTGATAAGATGACCACTTCCCATATTATATATCCTCTGACATTTTTAACAATATGTATGAAATGGACAACCATGGTTAACCATATGAACTTAAAAAACTTCAGTTATAATTATCCCCCATAAACCTTTCTTTTCCTGACAATACACAATCTCCACCTTTTAACCCCCCCCCCTATTAGGTTCTAAATTCACGGTGTATGTTACATATTACTAAATAAAACTAGTGAGTACCTTATATCTCACAAGAACATTATATGCACATGCTAAAAAGGTCGCCTTACACAGAAGGCTGCCTTTTAAAAATTGGTAACATACATACCTATACTCTTACATATATATACATTTGCGTATATACTCGATCACACATACCCACACCGACTCATTCACACACATTAACACAACAATAGATAAGACTTTTACAACCTTATATTTTAATCCTTTATTAGGAATAAAGCAAGGCAATTGAATAATTTTGAGGAAAACATGATTACTCTGTATCCTTTATACCAAAATGTTAACAATGCATTGATTGTTCCCTCTTGTAGTTGTCTCACTTACAAAGATCATTTACCTTATTAAAACTATGATCATCAATGACCTGTTGTCTTTCAACACATGGTTAAACTAAAACATTCACACACAAGAAAACTCTCCAATTACACCACATCTGACATGTCATCCCCTCCCATACAACTCTCATGACAATCCTACCACATTTACATATCCTTCATTATGGTCATAATTCGCTCTAGAAAGGGAAAATGGTCCCTTAGGACTTAAGTAGCTAAATTACTGAGTCGTCTTACCGTTATATTTCTATATGCCCCCGGGAACGCAGTTGCCCACCTGTTACAATAAATGAGTTTATTTCTACATACTGTGCGATAAATTCCTGCTGCAATTGCCCTTACTCTAATCCCCCCACCTTTTTCCTTCAAGCTCCAGGAATAAAACAAGAAATCTGTCACAATGTACAGAATGGCTCTCTTTACAACCTCAGACACCCCCCTTACCTCTAAAGTTAGGGCACGCAGGAGCTCTACATTGCCCCCACCCATTAACTTGAAGACTCTAGCCAGCCACACCCGTACCTGTCCCAACTCCCTACAAAAATATACGGCATGAAAAGCTGTTTCCGATTCCTCACAATGTTCGCATTTCGCCTCCTTTACCAAACCCATCACACACAAAGCCTACTTTGACGCTAAAATTCCCATTACAAACCTATAAACTAACTCCCCAACCCTCGGCATTAATCTAAGTTTCTGGAAATCATGCCAAATCGTACCCCAATCATACAAAGGGTATACCGCCACCCCTTGCATGACTTCTGATTTCCTACTCATCTCTACCAACCTTCCCACCTTGAGCTTTTTCACCTCACCTATTACTAACATAACCCTTAGCATATTTTCACATTCCAATAAGTCCTTTCCTCCCCACCATCGTCGTACATCCCCCATCATCCTCCCAACCCTCACCCCTTTTACCCTCCCTCCCTTACGTACCTCTGTTTAACATACATGGCCTTTACCCTCGGCCCTAGCATCAAAAGCCCTACTCCCCCTCTGCTCACATTCGTCATAACCACCTCTTTACTTAGCCATGCTCGTCCAAAACCCCATATATAACGAAGCACCCTTCTCTGTATCTCCTTTATCTCCTGTTCCCGTAAAGGATACACCACTGCCACGTTCCACACTTTACTATAAACCAATGAATTTATTATTATTGCCCTTTGCATTAAAGTAACATCCTTCGCTCTTAGGTTCCTAATCCTTTGTACAACTTTCTCTCCCACCAATTCCGAATTCCACGTCTAGCCACTTGCTCATCTGCCATATAGATAATCCCACAAATTTTCAGCTGTTCAGTCACATCCCATCCAAACTCCACCCCCATTCTACCCCCCACCCAATCTCCTATCTCTAATAATTTCGATTTAGCTCTGTTGACACGCATGCCTGACACCTTCCCAAAAAACCTCATTACTCTCTCCACCTCTCGCAAACCTTCGACATCATTGATCAGTATTGTTGTGTCATCTACATAACCAACTACCTCTGTGAACCTCGACCCCTCCTCCTGTAATGTTGTTGCTTCCTCAACCATCCCATAAAACGGGTGTTGCATACATGCAAACAGAATTTGAGACATAGGACACCCCTGTCTCAAACCTTTCTCCATTTTTAACACGCTACCCAACCTACCATTAATTTGCACCTGAATCGTAGCTTCTGCATACAAGGTCTTCACCCATTTTACTATTCCCTCCCCAAAACCCATAAGCCTTAAAGTGTCAACCATGTACTCCCTATTCACACCGTCATAAGCATTCTCCCAATCAATGCCCAAAATTCCACCACCCTTACAACCCTGCAAAAATTCCCTAATACGACTATTAGGTCCATCCCTCATACTACGACCCGGAATTCCCAAATGACCCTTGTGCACAATACCACCTATTACCTTCTTCATCCTGTTCCCTAGAATCTTCGCAAAAATCTTATAATCCGTACACATTAAAGATATGGCCCTGTACGTGCTCAGTGTTCTCCCCTCCCTGTTTTTCTTTACATGCACGACCACACCCGTCCTTTGTGACGTTCCTAATTTCCCTTCCTTCAGCATACAATTCAATACCTGAACCAAACAAACATGTATGGTTTCCCAATGCACTCTATAAAAATCATTGGAAAGCCCATCAATTCCTGGTGCTTTCCCCTTACTTAAATTGAACACCGCCTCTTTCACTTCTTCCATACTTATTATTCCATCCAATCCCCCTCTGTCCTCCCCACCTTTCCCCAAGGCCTTCAGCCCTCCTCTTTCTTTATTAACTATCCCACGTTACCCTTTTCCCAATTCCTTTTAAACCAATAGTCCGCATAATTACTTATCCCCTCAGTTGTAGCCAACATTTGCCCCTTAGTATAACCTTCCAAATCGTCACTAACCTCTAAAAGTATTATAGTGGACTCCTGTTGTCTAATGCGAAAACTTCTTAACACACTACCCGACGGTTTATCTCCCCATAGCACGGCATCCATACCTGCCCTTACCCTTAATTCATCAAATCTTTCATTATGTATTTCCCTTAGTCTCTCTCTCAGCCCTGATATTTCTTCAAAAGACTTCCCCTCCTCTCTCACATAACACTCATTGAGCTGCTGTTCCAAATAATTTTGTAAACCGTACCTCCACCTCGCCTCCTCCCTTCCTTTATATTTATAAAACCCCGCGATACCAGGTTTAGCCCTATTTTCCCACCAATCCAAAATACTCCCTACCCCATCCCTTGCCCTCCACAATTGTCTCCACCAGTTTCTAAACTCTGCATTCACCACCTCACTCCTCACCAACCTCGCATTTAACTTTCAGAAACTTGAATATACCTTTACCACACCCTCCCAATCCAGCTCTACCAAAACTGCCCTATGATCCGAAAACCCTACGTCCACTGTTTTTACCCCTCCTACACTAACTGCTCCCGTTATATAAATCCAATCTAACCTCGCTGAATAATCTCTCCTAACAAAAGTGAAATCCACTCTCCAAGCCTCACTCCCCTCCACGTCCCTCACCCCTGCATCCTGTAAAACATTGCGTAACGACCGTAACACACAACCCGCCCCCCTTGGCTCCACGTCCCACTCCCTTATAACACAGTTCCAGTCCCCTCCAATTACAGTTACTAGAGGTAAACCCCTTAAAAAATACACCAAAACATCTCTCACAAATTCCTCTTTTACTTTGATTATATTCTCCGCTGGCATATAAACCCCAATGAAACATACTCGAGATGCTCCCCACTCACCATCCACTCTCACTACCCTCCCCCCCCTTCTTCCCACTTTATAATACGTATACCTGGAAGGGACTATTTTCCTTCACAGCCACTGCCACTCCCCCTTTTAACCTAACTGACCCACTTACATAAATTTATAACCTTTTAATGCCAAAGCACAGCCTATCTTATAATTATGTTCTTGTATAAAGCATACATCCACATTATATCTCCTCAAAAACCATTCCATCCATACTCGTTTCACTTCAATCCTCAATCCATTTACATTTACAGTTACTACCGTGAATTATTTTATAAGTGGTGGTTTACCCTTTCTTCTTGGCACACACCCTCCTATACCGTCCTGCTTTATTGCCTCTTTCTTGACAGCTTACTTATTCACCCCCCCCCCTATCCCTTCGTTATCCCTAGAACCATTAAACCCTTCATTACCCCTTCCCTCTTTCCCTTTATGACATACATCCTTTCTCCAAGATTTTACTCCTGTTCTTTGTCCTGGAGTAAGGACATCGTCCATCTCAGACGTTCCTGCAGTTCTCTTACGAGAACTCCCCTCCCCACACACCTCGTCATCTGTCTTTTCTGCCCTATGGACCTCTGCCACAACGTTGTGCACATTAACATTAGTGCACACAGTATTCCTAACCACCTGATCTTGCTGCACTGTCGCCTGCACCAGGTTACACCCTTCATCCACCTGTCCCTCCTCAACGTCATGCAAAAAGGAATTAAGTACTTCCTCCAGCAAGCCATCCTGTTGGCCCGTACCCTCCTCATCAGACGTCGATGTCGTCTGTCCCTTATCAACTGTTAGTGTTACACCTTCCTCCATAGTCGCCTCAGCCCTATCCACTTCTTCACTCCATCGGCAAGGATTCTTGTTTGGCCTTACTCCTTCCTCCAACACCCCCATAGCATTCCTCTGATGTAAGATCACTGATACCTGTTCCCTCTGTCCAGCTTTTTTATAGCATTGGGCAGCCATATGTTCAAAAGAACCACATAATCTGCAAGTCTTCCGCTGCCCTGAGTAGTACACGTAGACCTGCGTCCGGAAGACCTCCAGAAGAACGCATGATGGAATTGGCTGCCTCAACGTCATTTTCAGCGTAAATGATCCTTCAGGTAGCCCCTCATAAGGTCCATTTTGCCACACCCCCATCTCTGCTGAGTGGATTTTTCCATAGCCGCTAAACACCGCCATCACATCATGCTCTGTCGCCTCAAAAGGCACGTTCCGTACTTTCACCCACGTCACATAGCTGGACACATCATGTAAGCAGACTTCCACCATAGTGTTCACTGCTAGCCTTTTCTCTTGATATTTGTTGACTATGCTTGCGTAGAATTCTGCGTCTTTAAACTTAATGAAAATTCTCGACACACCATTTACTACTACTCCATATAATTCTTCGTTCGGTATTCCATATACCTCACTGATGATGGCAGGCAGTAACACGTGCATTGTTGTTCCTGTAAGCGTGCCACGCACCAATTCCACACAAACAGTGCTCACCCGGCGTCCAATGCGATCCACCATGTTGTATGCACAAAACAGGAAAACTGCGCAGTAAACCAGTTGAATCAGGAGCCACTGCGCAGCCTGTCCGTCACGGCCCAAGAGCGATGAGGACAATCTGATGGATAGGTACACAGGAAAAAGATACAATGTTGGAAGTAATAAACATTAACTCCGCCCCAACACTACACCAGGTTATGAAGAAACTATACCATGCATAATAACACAAAAGCTAACCTAACAAGCAACCCACAGGAAAATACATCGGCAACTAGTACCATGGTTTACATCATGCCATAGTATATTCACCATGCATCCTACACACACTAACCTGCCCTCCTTCCTCAATGGAAAAACATGCCAACTGCCACTTATATTTTGCATAAGTACACACACAATAATTAGCCATAGTCATGCACGTATCCACCGATTATCTGCATTACTAAGGTGAACAGCCACCAACACTGGCATTATATGTACACATAATACACACAGCTTATAGAAACAAAGCAAAGTTTTACAAAAAAAGTAAGTATGGAATTTTACGAACATAGCGGCAACAAAGGCCAATCAAAGCACAATATATCCATGCCATGTTCACCAATCAACAAAAACATGCTGTAAAATGTGACAAAATATGTACTACTACATACGAAAGAAATTGCTTACACGTAAATTCCATGCGTTTAACAATAGTAAATATTTGTCCAATTCACACACAATGATAAAGGTATCTCAATGCTTAAGTTTACAGTGAACCTCGTAAAACATTAATTTGAACCAGAAGGAATTATTACAACGGACATAATGGGCAATTCCCTTAGACAAAGAACTTTTATACACACACACACACACACACACACACACACACACACACACACACACACACACACACACACACACACACATACACACACACACACACACACACATACACACACATACACACACACACATACACACACACACACACACACACACACACACACACACACACACACACACACACATACACACACACACACACACACACACACACACACACACACACACACACACACACACACACACACACACACACACACACACACACACACACATACACACACATACACACACACACATACACACACACACACACACACACACACACACACACACACACACACACACACACACACACACACACACACACACACACACACACACCAACCATACCAATACCTCAACAATTCCTCGTGGGCATCCATCTGGCCCACACCGCTGAACATACAATGAATACAAATCAGTTATATAAAATAGCAATACACAAACATATAACATGTGGCACGGTGTTTGAAACCCCAAATTTCACACATGAAACTACACAACAGTGAATACCTGCTTAACAGAACACGCATACAATATAACGTTAGTCACTCCGCACTGGCGCACTGTTTAAGGTCACACTGCATTCCACACAACACAGTGTCCTTAAAGTCAGCAATACGCCTTCATGGATTTAAATTAGATAAGTTTAGATTTAGAAAGGACATAGGAAAGTATTGGTTTGGAAATAGGGTAGTTGATGAGTGGAAAGAAACCTCCCGTATGAAGATAGACTTAAAGCCTTAAATCTCCACTCTCTGGAGAGGCGTAGAATGAGAACATAAGAACATAAGAATGTAGGAACATTGCAGAAGGCCTACTGGCCCATACGAGGCAGGTCCTTATCAAAACGACATCTACCTAAAGCTACAATGGTTATCAATGACCATAATTTTTAAAGGGGTGGACCGGTAAGCCGGTGGAAGGCCTCGGTCAGATGACCAAAAGCTCCAAAGGCGGGTCATCATCTGACTAAGACCCGCGTCAGGAAACATTTGTCCTGTTTCCTGACGAACCTAACCTAACCTAACCTAACCTAAAGCTACTCAAGAAATAACTCCTGTACCCCTTGACACCAATCAAACCCAGCCCCTCCCACTCATATATTTGTCCAGTCTCTTCTTAAAGCTACCCAAGGTCCTAGCCTCTATCACCCCACTGGGAAGACTGTTCCACGCATCTACAACTCTGTTAGAAAACCAGTACTTACCTATGTCCTTTCTAAATCTAAATTTATCCAACTTAAATCCATTATTCCTGGTTCTTACCTGGTTCGACACCCACAGTACTTTATTAATGTCTCCCTTGTTTATGCCCGTCATCCACTTATACACTTCAATGATATCTCCCCTCATTCTACGCCTCTCCAGAGAGTGGAGATTTAAGGCTTTAAGTCTATCTTCATACGGGAGGTTCCTTACACAGTAAATCATTTTAGTCATTCTTCTCTGTAAGTTCTCTAATGAGTCTATGTCCATCCTGTAGTAAGAGGACCAAAACTGAGCAGCATAATCTAAATGAGGCCTCACTAGTGATGTATAGAGCTGTAAAATAACTTTTGGACTTCTGTTACTTATACTTCTTGAGATAAATCCAAGTAATCTGTTGGCCTTGTTGCGCACATTAAGGCACTGCTGTCTTGGCTTTAGATTTCTGCTTACCATGACTCCCAAGTCTTTTTCACATTCTGTATGACCAAGCTCTACTTCACCTAGATTATAGCTTCGAGGGTTATTTTCATTACCAAGGGCAAGTACCTTACACTTATCCACATTAAACTTCATCTGCCATTTTTCAGACCAAGACATTAATTTGTTCAAATCGTCCTGGAGTTCATTGATATCCTCCTCAGAGTGAATTATACGGCCTATCTTTGTATCATCAGCAAACTTACTCATGTCACTAGTAATCCCTTCATCAAGGTCATTAATGTAAATTATGAACAGTAGAGGCCCTAAAACTGATCCTTGTGGAACGCCACTAGTGACTAATCCCCATTCAGATTTCACTCCATTAATGGTAACTCTCTGCTTTCTATTGGTAAGCCATGCCTCAATCCATGCTAGAACTTTACCTCCTATACCATGAGCTGCCACTTTTCTTAAGAGTCTATTGTGAGGTACTCTGTCGAAGGCTTTACTAAAATCCAAATAAACAATATCATATTCCTTATCACTGTCAACTGGCTCAAATGTTCTATTGAAGAACGTCAGTAAGTTTGTCAGGCAGGAACGACCTCTCGTGAATCCATGCTGAGATTCATTTATCAAGTTATGCTCTTCAAGGTGACTTCTGATAATGTCAGCTATAATTGATTCTAATAACTTGCCCACTATAGATGTCAGGCTTATTGGACGGTAATTTGAAGGAGTGGACTTATCCCCTGATTTGAATATAGGAACCACATTAGCCATCTTCCACAACTCTGGCACAACACTGGTAAGGATGGACGCATTGAATACACTCGTTAATGGCTGACTAAGCTCCATCTTGCATTCCTTAAGTACCCTTGAAAACAACTCATCGGGTCCCGGGGACTTATTTTGTTTCAGTTTGTCTATCTGTTTAATAACCATGTCCCTCGTGACAGTAATATTAGTTAACTTAAATTCATCAGGAACTAAATAATTGTTAATTACTGGAATCTCATTTACATCTTCCTGTGTAAAAACTGACAGAAAATAGTCATTAAAATAAGGAACACATTTCCAGTTCATTATCCGTCAGCTGTCCATTCCCAGATTTCAGAGGTCCTACTTTTTCCTTCACCTTCGTCCTATACACTTGAAAGAACCCCTTTGGATTAGTCTTTGATTCATTAGCAACTCTAATTTCATAGTCACGTTTAGCCTTTCTAATCGCCCTTTTTACTGCGCTTGTTATAATAAGGTTAGGTAAGTTTTCTAAGTTCCTTTTGGTGCAAAATTATAAATTTTTACATCAGCATTAATGAAAAAATATATCTTTAAACGTATAAGATAAAATTTTAGAAAGGACTTAATTTTAAATGAGTTCTTGCTAATTGACCAGTTTTACATATTCGGCACGACATATATATATATATATATATATATATATATATATATATATATATATATATATATATATATATATATATATATATATGTATATATATATATGTATATATATGTCGTGCCGAATAGGCAGAACTTGCGATCTTGGCTTAAATAGCAATGCTCATCTTGCCATATAGGACAAGTGAAAATTTGTGTATGCAATAATTTCGCCAAAATCATTCTGAACCTAACGAAAAAAATATATTTGATTGTGTTCGTTTAGTAGCAAATTATTGTAAACGTATTTAAAATGTATTTAGTTGGGTTAGGCTAAAATAAATTGTTCTTGACTGGGAATTTCTTTCTTGACTGGGAATTTTCTTCTTGACTGGGAATTTAGAATCATACGATTTCTTAGAAGTAGTTCAGGATTGTTTTTTGAAGCAGTTTGTGACAGAACCTACAAGGGGAAATAACCTGCTTGACTTAGTTCTGGCAAACAATGAATCCCTTGTTAATAATTTAGAAGTTTCAGAGGAACTGGGTGCTAGCGACCACAAATCAATTACATTTAGAATTGAATGGAAGTATGATAGTAGGGATAACTCAGTAACAGTCCCAGATTTTCGCTTAGCAGATTACGATGGGCTTAGAGAACACTTATCATCTGTTGACTGGGGTAACGAAGAGAGCTATCAATATGACAGTTTTCTGAACACAATACATGCTGCTCAAAGAACGTTTATCCCTTATAAAGAAATTAGATCAAATAGAAATGACCCAAAATGGATGAATAATAGGCTGAAATATCTACTAGGGCATAAGAAAGGAATTTATAGGCGTATCAAAAGAGGCGAGGGTCATCTTATGAATCAGTATATTGACATTAAGAGGGACATTAAAAAGGGGATAAGAAAAGCTAAAAGGGACTATGAAATTAAAGTTGCTAGGGATTCTAAAACTAACCCAAAATGTTTTTTCCAGGTATATAGAACAAAAGTCAGAGATAAGATAGGTCCCCTTAAAAATAACTATGGGCATCTTACTGACAAAGAGAATGAAATGTGCTCGATTTTAAATAATTATTTTCTATATAGGTAGTAGACAGGAAGCAAAGAGTGTGTGGTAGACAGTAACCACCCAGGGAAGTACTACCGTCCTGCCAGATGACTGTGAAACAGAAACCTGTAACTGTTTTGCATGATTGTAGGATTGCTGGTTTCTTTTTCTGTCTCATAAACACGCTAGATAACAGGGATATCTTGCTACTCCTACTTACACTTTGGTCACACTTCACAGACACGCACATGCATATATATATACATACATCTATGTTTTTCTCCTTTTTCTAAATAGCTCTTGTTCTTCTTTATTTCTTCTATTGTCCATGGGGAAGTGGAAAAGAATCTTTCCTCCGTAAGCCATGCGTGTCGTATGAGGCGACTAAAATGCCGGGAGCAATGAGCTAGTAACCCCTTCTCCTGTAGACATTTACTAAAAAAGAGAAGAAGAAAAACTTTATAAAACTGGGATGCTTGAATGTGCGTGGATGTAGTGCGGATGACAAGAAACAGATGATTGCTGATGTTATGAATGAAAAGAAGTTGGATGTCCTGGCCCTAAGCGAAACAAAGCTGAAGGGGGTAGGGGAGTTTCGGTGGGGGGAAATAAATGGGATTAAATCTGGAGTATCTGAGAGAGTTAGAGCAAAGGAAGGGGTAGCAGTAATGTTGAAGGATCAGTTATGGAAGGAGAAAAGAGAATATGAATGTGTAAATTCAAGAATTATGTGGATTAAAGTAAAGGTTGGATGCGAGAAGTGGGTCATAATAAACGTGTATGCACCTGGAGAAGAGAGGAATGCAGAGGAGAGAGAGAGATTTTGGGAGATGTTAAGTGAATGTATAGGAGCCTTTGAACCAAGTGAGAGAGTAATTGTGGTAGGGGACCTGAATGCTAAAGTAGGAGAAACTTTTAGAGAGGGTGTGGTAGGTAAGTTTGGGGTGCCAGGTGTAAATGATAATGGGAGCCCTTTGATTGAACTTTGTATAGAAAGGGGTTTAGTTATAGGTAATACATATTTTAAGAAAAAGAGGATAAATAAGTATACAAGATATGATGTAGGGCGAAATGACAGTAGTTTGTTGGATTATGTATTGGTAGACAAAAGACTGTTGAGTAGACTTCAGGATGTACATGTTTATAGAGGGGCCACAGATATATCAGATCACTTTCTAGTTGTAGCTACACTGAGAGTAAAAGGTAGATGGGATACAAGGAGAATAGAAGCATCAGGGAAGAGAGAGGTGAAGGTTTATAAACTAAAAGAGGAGGCAGTTAGGATAAGATATAAACAGCTATTGGAGGATAGATGGGCTAGTGAGAGCATAGGCAATGGGGTCGAAGAGGTATGGGGTAGGTTTAAAAATGTAATGTTAGAGTGTTCAGCAGAAGTTTGTGGTTACAGGAAAGTGGGTGCGGGAGGAAAGAGGAGCGATTGGTGGAATGATGATGTAAAGAGAGTAGTAAGGGAAAAAAAGTTAGCATATGAAAAATTTTTACAAATCAGAAGTGATGCAAGGAGGGAAGAGTATATGGAGAAAAAGAGAGAGGTTGATAGAGTGATGAAGCAATGTAAAAAGAGAGCAAATGAGAGAGTGGGTGAGATGTTATCAACAAATTTTGTTGAAAATAAGAAAAAGTTTTGGAGTGAGATTAACAAGTTAAGGAAGCCTATAGAACAAATGGATTTGTTAGTTAAAAATAGGAGAGGAGAGTTATTAAATGGAGAGTTAGAGGTATTGGGAAGATGGAGGGAATATTTTGAGGAATTGTTAAATGTTGATGAAGATAGGGAAGCTGTGATTTCGTGTATAGGACAAGGAGGAATAACATCTTGTAGGAGTGAGGAAGAGCCAGTTGTGAGTGTGGGGGAAGTTCGTGAGGCAGTAGGTAAAATGAAAGGGGGTAAGGCAGCCGGGATTGATGGGATAAAGATAGAAATGTTAAAAGCAGGTGGGGATATAGTTTTGGAGTGGTTGGTGCAATTATTTAATAAATGTATGGATGAGGGTAAGGTACCTAGGGATTGGCAGAGAGCATGCATAGTTCCTTTGTATAAAGGCAAATGGGACAAAAGAGAGTGCAAAACTTATAGGGGGATGTCTGTTGAGTATGCTTGGAAAAGTGTATGGTAGAGTTATTATTGAAAGAATTAAGAGTAAGACGGAGAATAGGATAGCAGATGAACAAGGAGGCTTTAGGAAAGGTAGGGGGTGTGTGGACCAGGTGTTTACAGTGAAACATATAAGTGAACAGTATTTAGATAAGGCTAAAGAGGTCTTTGTGGCATTTATGGATTTGGAAAAGGCGTATGACAGGGTGGATAGGGGGGCAATGTGGCAGATGTTGCAGGTGTATGGTATAGGAGGTAGGTTACTGAAAGCAGTGAAGAGTTTTTACGAGGATAGTGAGGCTCAAGTTAGAGTATGTAGGAAAGAGGGAAATTATTTCCCAGTAAAAGTAGGCCTTAGACAAGGAAGCGTGATGTCACCGTGGTTGTTTAATATATTTATAGATGGGGTTGTAAGAGAAGTAAATGCGAGGGTCTTGGCAAAAGGCGTGGAGTTAAAAGATAAAGAATCACACATAAAGTGGGAGTTGTCACAGTTGCTCTTTGCTGATGACACTGTGCTCTTGGGAGATTCTGAAGAGAAGTTGCAGAGATTGGTGGATGAATTTGGTAGGTTATGCAAAAGAAGAAAATTAAAAGTGAATACAGGAAAGAGTAAGGCTATGAGGATAACAAAAAGATTAGGTGATGAAAGATTGGATATCAGATTGGAGGGAGAGAGTATGGAGGAGGTGAATGTATTCAGATATTTGGGAGTGGACGTGTCAGCGGATGGGTCTATGAAAGATGAGGTGAATCATAGAACTGATGAGGGGAAAAGGGTGAGTGGTGCACTTAAGAGTCTGTGGAGACAAAGAACTTTGTCCTTGGAGGCAAAGAGGGGAATGTATGAGAGTATAGTTTTACCAACGCTCTTATATGGGTGTGAAGCATGGGTGATGAATGTTGCAGCGAGGAGAAGGCTGGAGGCAGTGGAGATGTCATGTCTGAGGGCAATGTGTGGTGTGAATATAATGCAGAGAATTCGTAGTTTGGAAGTTAGGAGGAGGTGCGGGATTACCAAAACTGTTGTCCAGAGGGCTGAGGAAGGGTTGTTGAGGTGGTTCGGACATGTAGAGAGAATGGAGCGAAACAGAATGACTTCAAGAGTGTATCAGTCTGTAGTGGAAGGAAGGCGGGGTAGGGGTTGGCCTAGGAAAGGTTGGAGGGAGGGGGTAAAGGATGTTTTGTGTGAGAGGGGCTTGGACTTCCAGCAGGCATGCGTGAGCGTGTTTGATAGGAGTGAATGGAGACAAATGGTTTTTAATACTTGACGTGCTGTTGGAGTGTGAGCAAAGTAACATTTATGAAGGGGTTCAGGGAAACCGGCAGGCCGGACTTGAGTCCTGGAGATGGGAAGTACAGTGCCTGCACTCTGAAGGAGGGGTGTTAATGTTGCAGTTTAAAAACTGTAGTGTAAAGCACCCTTCTGGCAAGACAGTGATGGAGTGAATGATGATGAAAGTTTTTCTTTTTCGGGCCACCCTGCCTTGGCGGGAATCTGCCAGTGTGATAATAATAATATATATATATATATATATATATATATATATATATATATATATATATATATATATATATATATATATATATATATATGCATAAGATCACAGTAAACAGGTGATTTCAAAATATGCAAAACAACCACTCTGAAAGAATAGAGAAATTCCAAGCGCTTTCGTGACTACTCACATTATCAAGGAACGTTCCTTGATATAGTAGTCATAAAGCGCTAATTTCTCTATAGAGTAATATATATATATATATATATATATATATATATATATATATATATATATATATATATATATATATATATATATATATATATATATATATATATATATATATATATATATATATATATATATATATATATATATATATATATATATATATATATATATATATATATATATATATATATATATATATATATATATATATATATATATATATATATATATATATATATATATATATATATATATATATATATAATAAGATCACAGTAAACAGGTGATTTTAAAATATGCAAAACAACCACTGTGAAAGAGTAGTGAAATTCCAAGAGCTTTCATGACTACTTACATTGTCATGGAACTATGAAAGTAATACATCAAAGGAAGGCAATTAAAGGGCTTAGACTACACCTCACAGTCAACCCCCACAACAAAGAAACACCTGATGCGCGATAATACCGGACTCATAAGAATAGAGGAACACTGCAGTAGGTCAGCCGGTCCAACTAGACAGGTCCTCACGACATCCCACTAACAAAATATTCAACCCAAGAAATAAGGTTTATTATTTGTCCAATGTATTATTAAACTCTAACCAAATTTTATTAATTATAAATGAATCTAATTTCTATATACCTAAGGAAATATTCATATTATTTTCAAAACTGCTTTTTATGAAACAAGATTCAATTATATTTCAGTCAACCATGGACTTGTTTGATACAACTTTCTCATTATTATTATTATTATTATAATCAAGGGGAAGCGCTAAACCCGTAGGATTATACAGCGCCTTGGGGGGAGGGAATGTGGAAGGCATTCAGGCTAAATTCGGGGAACTGGAGTACAGATCCAATTCCCTAAATCAAGAGCCCCTCACCAACATCAAGGAACCTTCCTTGAGGGGACAACTTACTCAACTTTTCGAAAATCAATTGGAGGGTTAAAATCTCTCACATGAATAAATAGAGCATTGGAATCTTGTCCAGTTCTAATGCTATATTTATGTTGTTTTAATCTAAGTTCGAGATTTTTACCAGTTTGACCGTAATAAACTTTATCACAAATTTTACAAGGAATCTTATAGACACATCCGTTAGCATTTTGGGGGGAAATCTTTATCAAAAGTTTTTTTACTGTAGTATCAAGATTTTTAAATATAACTTTTTTATTAAAAGTCTTAAGAAGAGAAGGCATATCAACCAAGTTTTCATGATAAGGGAGAACCAACATATTTTTAGTTGAATAAGGCTTGTTGTCCCTTTTTGGATTGTAAAAAGTATTTCTAGCAATTTGAAATGATTTATCAATTACATTTCTCGGGTATTTCAATTCAATGGCTATTTCATAAATTTTGGATATTTCTTCTTCTATGAACTCTGGACTACAAATACGTAAAGCTCTCAAAAACATTGATGAGAGAACAGACAGTTTGACTCTATCTTGATGCGAGGAATAATAGTGGACATAGGAACAGTTATTTGTAGGTTTTCTGTAAATTTTAAATTTGAATTCATTATTACTCTTAATAATTAAAACATATAGAAAAGTCAATGAGTTACTTTTCTCAAACTCAACAGTAAAGTTTATAGAATGGGATAAGCTATTTAATTTGCCAAGGAAATGGTGTATATCTACATTCTTGGGCATAAGAAATAAAATATCATCAACATATCTGAACCATTTTGCTCTATTAGGGAGGATTGTGTTAAGCAATCTTGTTTCAAAATATTCCATGTATAGATTACTAAGAACAGGTGAAAGAGGATTTCCCATTGCCATACCAAATTTCTGAGTGTAAAACTTATCATTAAATACAAATTTTGCATCAACAATGCAAAGTTTAATAAGTTTAATGATGGAAGGAATTGGCAATGGTAAATCATAATATACGAGTTCTTCAGATAAGAAACTGAATAAATCATCAACAGGAACTTTCGTAAACAAGGAAGTAACATCAAAACTAACCATGTTAAAATCATTTAAGTCAGTCAAGGAGCTTAATTTATCAACTAAATTGATGTTTTCTCATCAATGTTTTTAAGAGCTTTACGTATTTGTAGTCCAGAGTTTATAGACGAAGAAATATCCAAAATTTATGAAATAGCCATTGATCCGAAATACCCGAGAAATGTAATTGATAAATCATTTAAAATTGCTAGAAATACTTTTTGCAACCCAAAAAGGGACAACCAACCTTATTCAACTAAAAATATGTTGGTTCTCCCTTACCATGAAAACTTGGTTGATATGCCTTCTCTTCTAAAGACTTTTGATATTAAAGTTGTATTTAAAAATCTTGATACAGTAAAAAACTTTTGATAAAGAATGCCCCCCAAAATGCTGACAGATGTGTCTATAAGCTTCCTTGTAAAATTTGCGATAAAGTTTATTACGGTCAAACTGGTAAAAATCTCGAACATAGATTAAAACAACATAAATATAGCATTAGAACTGGACAAGATTCCAATTCTCTATTTATTCATGTGAGAGATTTTAACCATCCAATTGATTTTCAAAAAGTTGAGAAAGTTGTACCTAGCAAGTCCATGGTTGACAGAAATATAATTGAATCTTGTTTCATAAAAAGCAGTTTTGAAAATAATATGAATATTTCCGTAGGTTTATATAAATTAGACTCATTTATAATTAATAAAATTTGGTTAGAGTTTAATAATACATTGGACAAATAATAAACCTTATTTCTTGGGTAGAATATGTTGTTAGTGGGATGTCGTGAGGACCTGTCTAGTTGGACCAGCGGACCTACTACAGTGTTCCTCTTTTCTTATGAGTCCGGTATTGTCGCACATCAGGTGTTTCTTTGTTGTAGGGGTTGACTGTGAGGTGTAGTTTAAGCCCTTTAATTGCCTTCCTTTGATGCATTACTTTCATAGTTCCTTGACAATGTGAGTAGTCACGAAAGCGCTTGGAATTTCACTATTCTTTCACAGTGGTTGTTTTGCATATATGTATATATATATATATATATATATATAAACCCAGCCCCTCCCACTCATATATTTGTCCATATATATATATATATATCTGTTAGAAAACCAGTATATATATATATATATATTATATATATATATATATATATGCAATAATATCACAGTAAACAGGTGAAATCAGAATATACACAACAACCACTGTGAAAGAATAGTGAAATTCCAAGCGCTTTCGTGACTTTTCACATTATCGAGGAATTATAAAAACAATACATCAAAGGAAGGCATACAAAGGGTCGAGACTATACCTCACCATCACATCCTACAACAAGGCAACACCTGACGTGTGACGACACCCAACCCATAAGAAAGGAGGAACACTGCTGTTGGCCTGTTGACCCCAGCTAGGCAGGTCCTTCACGACATCCCAGTAACAAAATATTTGTCCAACTCTAGTACTCTACCCAAGAATTAAGATTTATTATTTGTCCAATGTATTATTAAATTCTTCCCAAATTTTATTAATTATAAATGAATCTAATTTATATAAACCAAAGGAAATATTCATATTATTTTCAAAACTGCTTTTTATGAGACATGATTCAATTATATTCCTGTTGACCATGGATTTGCTTGATACAGCTTTCTCACTTTTTGAAAATCAATTGGATAGTTAAAATCTCTAACATGAATAAATAGAGCATTAGAATCTTGTCCAGTTCTAATGCTATATTTATGTTGTTTTAATCTTAGTTCGAGACTTTTACCAGTTTGACTGTAACAAACTTTGCGATAAAGTTTATTATTATATATATATATATATATATATATATATATATATATATATATATATATATATATATATATATATATATATATATATATATATAAATATGTCGTGCCGAATATGTAAAACTGGTCAATTAGCAAGAACTCATTTAAAATTAAATTCTTTCTAAAAATTTCTCTTATACGTTTAAAGATATATTTTTTTCATTAATGTTCATGTAAAAATTTATAATTTTGCACCAAAAGAATCTTAGAAATCTTACCTAACCTTATTATAACAAGAACAATTTATTTTAGCCTAACCCAACTAAATATATTTTAGATTTGTTTACAGTAATTTAATATTAAACAAACACAGTGAAATATATTTTTTTCGTTAGGTTCAGAAAGGTTTTGGCGAAATTATTGCACACACACACACACACACACACACACACACACACACACACACACACACACACACACACACACACACACACACAAACACACACACAAACACACACACAAACACACACACACAAACACACACACACAAACATACACACAAATACACACACAAACAAACACACACAAACACACACACACAAACACACAAACAAACACACACACAAACACACACACAAACACACACACAAACACACACAAACACACACACACAAACACACACACACACAAACACACAAACACAAACACACACAAACACACACACACAAACACACACACAAACACACACACAAACACACACACACACACACACACAAACACACACACAAACACACACACAAACACACACACACACAAACACACACACACACACAAATACACACACACACAAACACACACACACACACAAACACACAGATGCACACACACACAAACACACACACAAACACACAAACACAAACACACACACACAAACACACACACACAAACACACACACACAAACACACACACACCCACACACACAAACACACACACACACACACACACACACACAAACACACACACACACAAACACACACACACACAAACACACACACACACAAACAAACACACACACACACAAACACACACATATACAACAGGCCTAGTGTCTAATCGACATGTGCCTAGGACAAAATGGTAACTAACTAACACACACACACACACACACACACACACACACAGTGGGCGCCTGCGATGTCCCACAGGGGTCAGTCCTAGGACCAGTGCTATTTTTGATATATGTGAATGACATGATGGAAGGGATAGACTCTGAAGTGTTCCTGTTCGTAGATGGTGTGAAGTTAATTAAATCAGATGAGGATCAGGCAGGACTACAAACAGACCTGGACAGGCTGGGCACGTGCACACACATGCACACACGCACGCACACACATACACACACACACACACACACACACACACACACACACACACACACACACGCACGCACACACACACAATTTTCGGAGAATAGGGGGGTTTGTAGAAAAAAGAACCCGGCCAGTGAGAGTGACCTTCAAGGCAGAAGCGACTCGGACCAGGATCCTGCAGGAGAAAGCACGATTAAGGGACATGACGGCATACAGGAAGGTGTATCTCGACTGCGACAGAACACAAGAAGAAAGGAAGAAACTGAGAGAGATGGTACAAAGGCGAAAGGAGGAAAGAGAGGGGATGGAGAAGACAGACAGGAGATCCCAGACCCAGGAAGAAGATCAAATACAGCCTCCCTCACAACTTCCTATAGAAGCCTCCCAACCAGGTCAACCCCAGTGCAACCAAACACTCTAAATCAAAACACCCATGCCACATCCAATGCCCCCACCCACTACATTACAAACTTCACCCCCACAGCAACAACCCATAGTTCCTTACCAGGTCACCCACTTCCCCAACCCCAATATACTTCCCAGACCACAGTCTTAGAAAAGAAGTTGAAGGTGTGGTATACAAATGCAGATGGAATAACAAACAAGTATGAGGAGTGGCACAAAAGAATCAAAGAGACATCCCCAGACATAATAGCACTCACAGAAACAAAACTCACCAGAATAATAACAGATTCAATCTTTCCATCCGGATGTCAAATCCTCAGGAAAGACAGAGGGAGGAGAGGGGGAGGAGGAGTTGCACTGCTCATTGAAAACCAGTGGGGTTTTGAGAAAATGGAAGGAATGGATGGCATGGGCGAAAGGGACTACTTAGTAGGAACAATCCAGTCTGAGGGACATAAGGTGATAATTGCAGTAATGTACAACCCACCACAGAACTGCAGGAGGCCAAGAGAAGAATACGATGAGAGCAACAGAGCAATGATCGACACACTAGCCGAGGTGGCCAGGAGAGCACACATGGGGGGAGCAAAGTTACTAGTTATGGGTGATTTCAATCACAAGGAGATTGACTGGGAAAACCTGGAGCCCCATGGGGGTCCCGAAACATGGAGAGCCAAGATGATGGATGTGGTACTGGAGAACCTCATGCATCAACATGTTAGAGACACTACCAGAGAGAGAGGAGAGGATGAACCAGCAAGGTTGGACCTTGTATTCACCATGAGTAGTTCGGACATCGAGGGTATCATGTATGAAAGGCCCCTGGGAGCTAGTGATCATGTGGTTCTGTGCTTCGACTACATAGTTGAGCTCCAAGTGGAGAGAGTAGCAGGAATAGGCTGGGAAAAACCAAACTACAAAAGGGGGAACTACTCAGGCATGAGGAACTTCCTTCAAGACATTCAGTGGGAGAGGGAACTGACAGGAAAACCAGTACAAGAAATGATGGACTATGTAGCAACAAAATGCAAGGAGGCAGAGGAGAGGTTTGTTCCCAAGGTAAACAGAAATAATGGGAAGAACAGAACGAGTCCTTGGTTCACCCAAAGGTGTAGGGAGGCAAAAACTAGGTGTACTAGAGAATGGAAAACGTACAGAAGACAGAGAACTCAGGAAAATAAAGAAATCAGCCGAAGAGCCAGAAACGAATATGCACAGATAAGAAGGGAGGCTCAGAGACAATATGAAAATGACATAGCATCAAAAGTAAAGACTGACCCGAAGCTGTTGTACAGCCACATCAGGAGGAAAACAACAGTCAAGGACCAGGTAATCAGACTGAGGAAGGGTGATGGGGAATTCACAAGAAACGACCGAGAGGTATGTCAGGAGCTCAACACGAGATTTAAAGAGGTATTTACAGTGGAAACCAGTAGGACTCCAAGAAATCAGAACAGGGGGGCACACCAGCAAGTGCTGGATGAGGTACATATAACCAAGAAGGAGGTGAAGAAGCTGCTATGCGAACTTGACACCTCAAAGGCAGTGGGACCAGACAACATCTCTCCATGGGTCCTTAAAGAGGGAGCAGAGATATTGTGTGAGCCATTAACAAAGATCTTCAACACATCATTTGAAACTGGGCAACTCCCTGAGGTATGGAAAATGGCAAATGTAGTCCCAATTTTTAAAAAGGGAGACAGACATGAGGCACTAAACTACAGACCTGTATCACTAACGTGTATAGTATGCAAGGTCATGGAGAAGATCATCAGGAGGAGACTGGTGGGGCACCTGGAAAGAAACAAGTGTATAATTGACAACCAGTACGGTTTCAGGGAAGGAAAATCCTGTGTCACAAACCTACTAGAGTTTTATGACAAGGTGACAGAAGTAAGACAAGAGAGAGAGGGGTGGATCGACTGCGTATTTTTGGACTGCAAGAAGGCCTTCAACACAGTTCCTCACAAGAGGTTACTGCAAAAGCTAGAGGACCAGGCACACATAACAGGAAAGGCACTGCAATGGATCAGAGAATATCTGACAGGGAGGCAACAACGAGTCATGGTACGCGACGAGGTGTCAGAGTGGGCGCCTGTGACAAGCGGGGTTCCACAGGGGTCAGTCCTAGGACCTGTGCTGTTCTTGGTATACGTGAACGACATAACGGAAGGGATAGACTCAGAAGTGTCCTTGTTTGCAGATGATGTGAAGTTAATGAGAAGAATCAAATCGGATGAGGATCAGGCAGGACTACAAAGAGACCTGGACAGGCTACAAGCCTGGTCCAGCAACTGGCTCCTTGAATTTAACCCTGCCAAATGCAAAGTCATGAAGATTGGGGAAGGGCAAAGTAGACCGCAGACACAATATAGTTTAGATGGCCAAAGACTGCAAACCTCACTCAAGGAAAAAGATCTGGGGGTGAGTATAACACCGAGCATATCTCCTGAGGCGCACATCAATCAGATAACTGCTGCAGCATACGGGCGCCTGGCAAACCTACGGATAGTGTTCTGATACCTCAGTAAGGATTCGTTTAAGACTCTGTATACCATCTACGTCAGGCCCATACTGGAGTATGCAACACCAGTTTGGAATCCACACCTAGTCAAGCATGTCAAGAAATTAGAGAAAGTGCAAAGGTTTGCAACAAGACTAGTCCCAGAGCTACGGGGATTGTCCTATGAAGAAAGGTTGAGGGAAATCGGCCTGACGACACTGGAGGCCAGGACGGTCAGGGGAGACATGATAACGACATATAAAATACTGCGCGGAATAGACGAGGTGGACAAAGACGGGATGTTCCAGAGATGGGACACAGACACAAGAGGTCACAATTGGAAGTTGAAGACTCAGATGAATCAAAGGGATGTTAGGAAGTATTTCTTCAGTCATAGAGTAGTCAGGCCATGGAATAGCCTAGAAAGTGATGTGGTGGAGGCAGGAACCATACATAGTTTTAAGGTGAGGTATGATAGAGCTCATGGGGCAGGGAGAGAGAGGACCTAGTAGCAATCAGCGAAGAGGCGGGGCCAGGAGCTGTGACTCGACCCCTGCAACCACAAATAGGTGAGTACAAATAGGTGAGTACACATTCACACACAATAACATACCTAGTAGAGGACCTTTTAATTCTTTACTGGTTCCATGTGATCACTTCCCCGGCGCCTCGCACACTGTAGCTACATGTACCTTCCCATGGACAGCACATATTACTGACCAACTCCTGGAAGCGCTCTCGCTCTCTCTCTCTCTCTCTCTCTCTCTCTCTCTCTCTCTCTCTCTCTCTCTCTCTCTCTCTCTCTCTCTCTCTCTCTCTCTCTCTCTCTCTCTCTCTCTCTTATAAGTGCAGTTTTCCGAAAAGACAACCTCATTATATCCTCAAAGGCCTCCAGTTACTATCTTTCCTCATGCAGTTTCCTGAAGAATTTTTCCTCATTTATAGATTTCTTCATATTCTTTCTCTTCCTATCCTGCCTTTCTTTGTCAACCTGAGTCATTATTGGAACCCACTATAAAATGCCGCAATAGGGTTCAAGTCCCACCTTCAAGAGATTAATTAATATTTGTGAATTTCTCGTGAATTATAGATCTGAGCTTTGAGTACTGTAGATTAAGAGAGAGGAAGCTACGTCTAGTCAAAATAAACTTAAATAGCTTGGCGTAGCAGAGTAAGTTAAGACGCCATCTTATGGTACCTCAGACGGGGTGACATTCTTCTGTGGGTTTGATTCACGCCATCGGGAGATTGATGTTAATGAATTCCCTTATGATTTAACAGTTTAAGCAATATATATAAGCTCGGGAGTGTTGAGTATAGCCGCAGCACTGAGAGTTTGTTGAGGAGGACAGAACTGAAGTAAAGGAGAGAGCCCGTCCAGTGACTGTCTTTAATGTTTTTCCTAGGCACGCACCTCTGCTAGTCTCACTTCTATTACTGAAGCATAGTTGGTTAGGACTTTAATTGTATCCTTAATTTTTAAAGAGGTGCACCGGTAAGCCAGCGGAAGGCCTCTGTCAGATAACCAAAAGCTTCAGCTGCGGGTCATCACATGACTAAAACCCGCATCAAGAAACACTTGTCCTGTTTCCTGACGAATCTTACCTAACCTAACTTATGGACTTTGAATGCAGTATTCCTTACTGAGTTCTCGTGTAAGTGTGTCTTCCTAGATGGATGAAAAACATGGCTGGCTTAAGAATATCCCACAATATTCGTCAGTTTGAACTCTTATTTGTCTTGTCACTTCACTAATATTTTGACCTTCATATATCACATGATGAGATTTTGGTCGTCAGGAAACACCATGATGTAGACCAGTTAAATAGTCGAGCATCCACTGGCCTGTCCCAGCTGAATTTTCACCCCATTTAAAACGAAAACAAAAAAAAAACGTTGATCACCGTAAGGTAGTATATCCCAAGATGACACCTTAATGGAAAAAAAAACACAAATGCATTATAATGCGATACCTTATTGAATACGTCTCGCCCAGACAGTGGGCTTTTGTCAAATCACAAACAGATCTAAATGAGCAGAGTACACGAGTATATATGCTACCTATGTATACTCATGTCGTCTAGGCTCAGGTAAATCTGATTGTGATTTTATAAAGTCCAGTGTGGGCGAAATGTAGTCAGTAAAGGATCGCATTATATTGTATTTGTGCCTATTTTTTACATTGTGTTGATATTTTATACCATTTATCTCCATGACACCTTGATGATAACACCCTGATGATAACATCTTGATGATAACACCCTGATGATAACACCTTGATGATAACACCTTGATGATAACACCTTGATGATAACACCTTGATGATAACACCCTGATGATAACACCTTGATGATAACACCCTGATGATAACACCTTGATGATAACACCTTGATGATAACACCTTGATGATAACACCCTGATGATAACACCCTGATGATAACACCTTGATGATAACACCTTGATGATAACACCTTGATGATAACACCTTGATGATAACACCTTGATGATAACACCTTGATGATAACACCCTGATGATAACACCTTGATGATAACACCCTGATGATAACACCCTGATGATAACACCTTGATGATAACACCTTGATGATAACACCTTGATGATAACACCTTGATGATAACACCTTGATGATAACACCCTGATGATAACACCTTGATGATAACACCCTGATGATAACACCCTGATGATAACACCCTGATGATAACACCTTGATGATAACACCCTGATGATAACACCCTGATGATAACACCCTGATGATAACACCCTGATGATAACACCCTGATGATAACACCCTGATGATAACACCCTGATGATAACACCCTGATGATAACACCCTGATGATAACACCTTGATGATAACACCCTGATGATAACACCCTGATGATAGCACCCTGATGATAACACCCTGATCATAACACCCTGATCATAACACCTTGGTGATAACACCCTGATGATAACACCCTGATGATAACACCCTGATGATAACACCCTGATGATAACACCCTGATGATAACACCCTGATGATAACACCCTGATGATAACACCCTGATGATAACACCCTGATGATAACACCCTGATGATAACATCCTGATGATAACACCCTGATGATAACACCCTGATGATAACATCCTGATGATAACACCCTGATGATAACACCCTGATGATAACACCCTGATGATAACACCCCTGATGATAACACCCTGATGATAACACCCTGATGATAACACCCTGATGATAACACCCTGATGATAACACCCTGATGATAACACCCTGATGATAACATCCTGATGATAACACCCTGATGATAACACCCTGATGATAACACCCTGATGATAACACCCTGATGATAACACCCTGATGATAACACCCTGATGATAACATCCTGATGATAACACCCTGATGATAACACCCTGATGATAACACCCTGATGATAACATCCTGATGATAACACCCTGATGATAACACCCTGATGATAACACCCTGATGATAACATCCTGATGATAACATCCTGATGATAACATCCTGATGATAACACCCTGATGATAACACCCTGATGATAACACCCTGATGATAACATCCTGATGATAACATCCTGATGATAACATCCTGATGATAACACCCTGATGATAACATCCTGATGATAACATCCTGATGATAACATCCTGATGATAACATCCTGATGATAACATCCTGATGATAACATCCTGATGATAACATCCTGATGATAACATCCTGATGATAACATCCTGATGATAACACCCTGATGATAACACCCTGATGATAACACCCTGATGATAACATCCTGATGATAACACCCTGATGATAACATCCTGATGATAACATCCTGATGATAACACCCTGATGATAACACCCTGATGATAACACCCTGATGATAACATCCTGATGATAACACCCTGATGATAACATCCTGATGATAACATCCTGATGATAACATCCTGATGATAACACCCTGATGATAACACCCTGATGATAACATCCTGATGATAACACCCTGATGATAACATCCTGATGATAACATCCTGATGATAACACCCTGATGATAACATCCTGATGATAACATCCTGATGATAACATCCTGATGATAACACCCTGATGATAACACCCTGATTATAACACTCTGATGATAACATCCTGATGATAACATCCTGATGATAACACCCTGATGATAACATCCTGATGATAACATCCTGATGATAACAACCTGATGATAACACCCTGATGATAACACCCTGATTATAACACTCTGATGATAACATCCTGATGATAACACCCTGATGATAACACTCTGATGATAACACCCTGATGATAACACCCTGATGATAACACTCTGATGATAACACCCTGATGATAACACCCTGATGATAACGCTCTGATGATAACACCCTGATGACAACACCCTGATTATAACACCCTGATAACACCCTGATGATAGCACCCTGATGATAACGCCCTGATGATAACTCTGATGATAACACTCTGATGATAACACCCTGATGACAACACCCTGATGACAACACCCTGATGATAACTCTCTTACTCTCAGTATACTATACAAGAGGGTTTTTGGGTTTTTGGCGTTGTAGGCAAACTTACGATGTCTCATTATTTTACACTAATGGGACATGCGTTAAACCCGTAGAAGTCATACAGCTCCTGGAGAAGGGGAAGGGAATGAGAGGCATTCATTTTCGATCCACTGAAGGGCCTGGCATGTCCAGTTCCTTGGATCAAGAACCCCCCCTCACCTGCATCAAGGAACTTCTCCCCACTTCGTTGAGGACTGAGTGGCTTTAAATTCCATCGTCCCCCACAGTTACACTTTTTTCACCACAAACAACCTTTCGCCTCCCTTCATACCTATCTTCATGACTGAAGCCAATATCGTATCTTGGCAATTAATAATAAAAAAGAACATTTATATTTAATAGCTTATTCTTCCAAAAAAAGTTATGGAAGTATGTTGACAATAAATGTTTATTTTGTGCTGAGTTTTCAAGAGATTTTTTAAATTTTGTCTTTCCGCTTGTCCAAGTGCGGTGAAATGTAGCTCCAAAGGGAGCAATGCAACTGATACCAATACAAAAAAAAAAAATGTTCCACCCTGGGCGGCTACTGGTTGGCTAATGGTTTATACCGACTCTTGTATACATTCCCTTACTAACCATTAGCAAACTTTCATTTATTCTTAAAAATACATTATTAAATTGAGATTTGTTTAGACTATCAAAAATATTAGTGTTCATCGAACAGTCCATCTGTTCGTTTTGCTTCGTCAATGTCCACAAAAACTGAAATTGTGATTCTACATCAAAGTAAATTATAATATAGTTATAGGAATTTTTACACTGCATACATAGCAGATGCTATAATAGTTAGAGGAGCTGGTGTCAAAATTGCAGCATGATATACAGAGAATTATTAAAGTAACTACTGCACACAAGACTAGTCTTGTATAATACTTCTCTTAGAACCAGTAACACACAAGACTGTTTTGTAAAATATGTGGCTTTGAACCAGTAACACACAAGACTGGTCGTGTATAATATCTGGTTATGAACCAGTAACACACAAGACTGGTCGTGTATAATAACTGGCTTTGAACCAGTAACACACAAGACTGGTCGTGTATAATATCTGGTTATGAACCAGTAACACACAAGACTGGTCGTGTATAATAACTGGCTTTGAACCAGTAACACACAAGACTGGTCGTGTATAATATCTGGTTATGTACCAGTAACACACAAGACTGGTCGTGTATATTATCTGGTTATGTACCAGTAACACACAAGACTGGTCGTGTATATTATCTGGTTATGTACCAGTAACACACAAGACTGGTCGTGTATAATATCTGGTTATGAACCAGTAACACACAAGACTGGTCGTGTATAATAACTGGCTTTGAACCAGTAACACACAAGACTGGTCGTGTATAATATCTGGTTATGTACCAGTAACACACAAGACTGGTCGTGTATATTATCTGGTTATGTACCAGTAACACACAAGACTGGTCGTGTATATTATCTGGTTATGTACCAGTAACACACAAGACTGGTCGTGTATAATATCTGGTTATGAACCAGTAACACACAAGACTGGTCGTGTATAATATCTGGTTATGAACCAGTAACACACAAGACTGGTCGTGTATAATATATGGTTATGAACCAGTAACACACAAGACTGGTCGTGTATAATATCTGGTTATGAACCAGTAACACACAAGACTGGTCGTGTATATTATCTGGTTATGAACCAGTAACACACAAGACTGGTCGTGTATATTATCTGGTTATGAACCAGTAACACACAAGACTGGTCGTGTATATTATCTGGTTATGAACCAGTAACACACAAGACTGGTCGTGTATATTATCTGGTTATGAACCAGTAACACACAAGACTGGTCGTGTATATTATCTGGTTATGAACCAGTAACACACAAGACTGGTCGTGTATATTATCTGGTTATGAACCAGTAACACACAAGACTGGTCGTGTATATTATCTGGTTATGAACCAGTAACACACAAGACTGGTCGTGTATATTATCTGGTTATGTACCAGTAACACACAAGACTGGTCGTGTATAATATCTGGTTATGAACCAGCAACACACAAGACTGGTCGTGTATAATATCTGGTTATGAACCAGTAACACACAAGACTGGTCGTGTATATTATTTGGTTATGAACCAGTAACACACAAGACTGGTCGTGTATAATATCTGACTTTGAACCAGCAACACACAAGACTGGTCGTGTATAATATCCGGCTTTGAGTCAGATACATGCAACATATGACTTTGAATCATAAACCACATATGCAACAGTTAGGTATCTTTATTTCGAAACGTTTCGCCTACACAGTAGGCTTCTTCAGTCGAGTACTGAAGAAGTACTCGACTGAAGAAGCCTACTATGTAGGCGAAACGTTTCGAAATAAAGATACCTAACTGTTGCATATGTGTCTTACCTAACAACCTGTCGGTATTTTATACCATTTTATTGTTCAATCATAAACCAGAAAAAAAACGAGAATATAGCAAAACACTGAAAACATTAACAAATTTCAGTTTTTATAATAAACCTAATAATGTATTCTTCAAATTTACTATTACAGTATATAATATTTTTAATTCACTTGCTTCATCCTTATCAATATCGCTCTTATTTAACAGTACAATTCCATTATCTTTAACAGATTCACTTATAATAACAATTTTGTTTAAAGTTAAAAACTTTAAGAATATGGATTTCTCCTTGGTGAAAGCTTTATTCTTTATTTCAGCTGTTTGTATGTGTATATGTGGTAGTTGCTCGTTTGGTTTACTAGGTTTAAAGCCTGTCGACTTCACGAGCGTTACGGAGCATGCATGCAATTTGTAGACAACCAGTTAAGTATACTGTAATCCCTAAAATCAAGATTTAAGCAAACTCTGAGTGTATTTACATCACGAAATTTACACCACACGATGTATTCCAGATTGTCAAACACTGAATGGAGTTATATAAAAGCAGTAACCTTGAATTGAGAATAGAAGTCAAAACAAGAAATATTCTTGAACAATTTTTCAAACAAAGCTGTGAGCTACAGAGTTATTTCAAATATCTGCATTTAAGTTTTTTGTCAATAAGGTATTTCAAATGGGATGAAAACACGATTATAAACAAAAATTAGCCCTAGCAGATGTCGATTCATTATTCACGCTACCGTCCCCCCAATTTACACGATTTACATGAATGGATATATATATATATATATATATATATATATATATATATATATATATATATATATATATATATATATATATATATATATATACATATATATATATATATATATATATATATATATATATATATATATATATATATATATATATATACATAACAACACTGCGACCAGTCAAGAACTAGAACCCATGCTGCTTTGGCCCGCCTCTTGGTGACCGAAAACCCATGACGCTCTAACCCACAGGACCACGCAATCCTACAAGAATGACGCACCCAGCCAAGCTAGAACTGTAGGATTGTGGGGTCCTGTGGGTTTGAGCGTCATGTGAGTTTTCACTCACCAAGAGGAGGGCCAAAGCAGCATGGGTTCGAGTCCTTGGCTAGTCACAGTGTTGTTATTGATCAATACCACTCGTTCATGATTACAATAATGTACAATACTGCTCGTTGGACTAGTACACCAAACAAGGAGTAGAATGAAATTAGCTCAGAGCCACCCATATTACCGTATGTCCTCGGATGACGGTAAAACACCTAGCTTGGCTGGGTGCGTCATTCGTGTAGGAGGGGCCACAGATAGATTACTTTTTAGTTGTACCTACAGTGAGATTAAAATTAGATGGGATACAAAGAAAATAGAAGGAGCAGTTAAGAGAGAGGTTTATAAGCTAAAGGAGAAGGCAGTTAGGGTAAGATATAAACAACTGTTGGAGGTTAGATGGGCTAGTGAGAGTATAGGCAATGGGGTTGAAGATGTTTGGAGTAGGTTTAAGAATGTAGTGTTAGAGTGTTCAGCAGAAGTTTGTGGTTACAGGAAAGTGGGTGCGGGAGGGAAGAAGAGCGACTGGTGGAATAATGATGTAAAGAGAGTAGTAACAGAGAAAAAGTTAGCATATGAGAGGATTTTACAAAGTAGAAGTGATGCAAGGAGGGAGGAGTATATGGAGAGGAAAAGAGAGCTTAAGAGAGTGGTGAAGCAATGTAAAAAGAGAGCAAATGAGAGAGTGGGTGAGATGTTATTAACAAATTTTGTTGAAAATAAGAAAAAGTTTTGGAGCGAGATTAATAAGCAGAGGAAGCCTAGGGAACGAATGGATTTGACAGTTAAAAATAGAAGAGGAGAACTGTTAGCTGGAAAGTAAGAGGTATTAGGAATATGGAGGGAATATTTTGAGGAATTGTTAAATGTTGATGAAGATAGGGAAGCTGTGATTTCTTATATAGGGAAAGAAGGAATAACATCTTGTAGGAGTGAGGAGGAGAGAGTTGTGAGTGTGGGGGAAGTTCGTAAGTGGAATGAAATGGGGTAAGGCAGCTGGGATTGATAGAATAAAGATAGGAATGTTAAAAGTAGGTGGGGATATAGTTTTGGAGTGGCTACTGCTTTTATTTAATAAATGTATGGAAGAAGGTAAGGTACCTAGGGATTTGCAGAGAGCATACATAGTTTCTTTGTATGAATGCAAAGGACAAAAGAAAGTGCAAAAATTATAGGGGAATAAGTCTGTTGAGTATACCTGGTAAAGTGCATGGTAGAGTTATTACTGAAAAAATTAAGAGTAAGACGGAGAGTAGGATAGCAGATGAACAAGGAGGTTTTAGGAAAGGTAGGGGGTGTGTAGACCAAGTGTTTACAGTGAAACATATAGATGAACAGTATATAGATAAGGGTAAAGAGGTTTCTGTGTCATTTATGTATTTGTAAAAGGCGTATGACAGGGTGAATAGGGGAGGCAATGTGGCAGATGTTGCAAATGTATGGAATAGGAGGTAGGTTACTGAAACCAGTGACAAGATTTTACGAAAACAGTGATGCTCAGATTAGAGTATGTAGAAGAGAGGGAGATTGTTTCCCAGTAAAAGTAGGCCTTAGAGGAGGATGTGTGATGTCACCGTGGTTGTTCAGTATATTTACAGATTGGGTTGTAAGAGAAGTGAATGCTCGGGTGTTGGCGAGAGGTGTGGGGTTAATAAGATAAGAACCTAACACAAAGTGGGAGTTGTAACAGTTGCTCTTCGCTGATGAAACTGTGTTTTTGGGGGAGTAGTTGCAGAAGTCAGTGGATGAATTTCATAGGGTATGTAAAAGAAGACAATTAAAAGTGAATATAGGGAAGAGTAAACTGGTGAGGATTACCAAAAAAAAAATAGGTAACGAAAGGTTGGATATCAGACTGAAGGGAAGAGTATGGAGGAGGTGAATGTATTCAGATATTTAGGAGTGGACGTGTCAGCCGATGGGTCTATGAAAGATGAGGTGAATCATAGAATTGGCATGGTGCACTGAGGAGTCTGTGGAGTCAAAGAACTTTATCCATGGAAGCAAAGAGGGGAATGCATGAAGAGTATAGTTATACCAATGCCCTTATATGGGTGCAAAGCATGGGTGGTGAATGTTGCAACAAGAAGAAGGCTGGAGGCAGTGGAGATGTCGTGTCTGAGAGCAATGTGTGGTGTGAATATAATGCAGAAAATTCGTAGTTTGGAAATTAGGAGGTGTGGGATTACCAAAACTATTATCCAGAGGGCTGACAAGAGGTTGTTAAGGCGGTTCGAGCAAGTAGAGAGGAAAGAGTAATATAAAATGACTTCAAGAATGTATAAATCTGTAGTGGAGGGAAGGCGGGGTAGGGGTCGGTCTAGGAAAGGTTGGAGGGAGGAGGTAAATTAGGTTTTGTGTGCGAGGGGGCTTGGACTTCCAGCAAGCATGCGTGAGAGTTAGTAGTGAATGGAGACAAATGGTTTTTAGGACATGACGTGCTGTTGGAGTGTGAGCAGGGTAATATTTATGAAGGGATTCAGGGAAACCGGCAGGCCAGACTTGAGCCCTGGAGATGGGAAGTACAGTGCCTTACACTGCAGTTTAATAACTGTCGTGTAAGCACACCTTTCGCAAGATAGTGATGGACTGAATGATGAAATATTTTCTTTTTCTGGCCACCCTACCTTGGTGGGAAACGGCCGATGTGTGTGTGTGTGTATATATATATATATATATATATATATATATATATATATATATATATATATATATATATATATATATATATATATATATATATATATATATATATATATATATATATATATATATATATATGCAATAAGATCACAGTAAACAGGTGATTTCAGAATATGCAAAACAACCACTCTGAAAGAATAGAGAAATTCCAAGCGCTTTCGTGACTACTCACATTATCAAGGAACTATGAAAGTAAAGCATCCAAGGAAGCTATATAAGGGGTCTGGCCAACACCTCACTATCAGATCCCACAACGGTTAAACACCTGACGTGCGCCGACCCAACTTGGATAGGTCCTTTGCACAACTCACCCACAAACTATTCTACCCAAGAAAATTTAAAAATTATTATTTGTCCAGTGTATTATTAAATTCTTCCCAAATTCTATTAATTATAAATGGATCTAATTTATATAAACCAAATGAAATATTCATATTATTGTTAAAACTGCTTTTTATGAAACAAGATTCAGTTATATTCCTGTCGACCATGGACTTGCTTGATACTACTTTCTCAACTTTTTGAAAATCAATTGGATGATTAAAATCTCTTACATGAATAAATAGAGCATTGGAATCTTGTCCAGTTCTAATGCTATATTTATGTTGTTTTAATCTTAGTTCGAGATTTTTACCAGTTTGACCGTAATAAACTTTATCGCAAATTTTACAAGGAATCTTATAGACACATCCATCAGCATTTTGGGGGGAATTCTTTATCAAAAGTTTTTTTACTGTATCAAGATTTTTGAATACAACTTTAATATTAAAAGTCTTAAGAAGAGAAGGCATATCAACCAAGTTTTCCATCAGAATGGAAACACAGTATGTTGGATCATTGCTATAATAAACTCAGAAGAATTTGTAATGAACTCAAGAGCAAACTACAAAGAAAATTAGACATTTTAATTGAAAATAGTGATTGGACAAAGCATGCTAATAACAATTTTGTAATTAACTTATCAGATGAAATCTTAGACAAACATACAACTGCTGCTCTAGGTTTTGGCCTAAGTTTTGCAACTTCAAAAAAACTTAATAATGTTGAAATTGCAAAAGTCTTTTGTAACTTTGAAAAATTTTCTGATTTATCCTCTGATGAAATTAATATTAGTAAAGGAATGGTATATAGCTCTATGTTAAAACCAAACATTCCCAATTGCCCTCAAAGATTCTTTAAGTCTTATGATACACTTAATAACAATAAAAATTTGCGCCTTACTAAAGCAGACAAAATAAATGCAATAGTAATTATGAAAGAAAATGATTACCAAGAAAAAATGAATAATCTCTTAGATGTTACTGAAACCTATTCTAAACTTAGGAAAAATCCACTAGAAACCGTTAACAGCAATTTCAATAAAACAATAAAACTTCTACTGAAAGGCAAAGATGAATTAGTCAAACAATTTACTTCCACTAATCCATCTTTACCTTACATGTATGGACTAATAAAAACACACAAACCAGGGAATCCAGTCAGACCAATTATTAGCTCCCATAGGGTCAGTTTCATATAAATTATCCAAATGGCTTGTTGATATTTTGAGCCCTATTGTTGGCAAAATTTCTAACTTTAATGTTAAAAACAACATAGACTTGGTTGATAAATTAAGCTCCTTGACTGACTTAAATGATTTTAACATGGTTAGTTTTGATGTTACTTCCTTGTTTACGAAAGTTCCTGTTGATGATTTACTAAGTTTCTTATCTGAAGAACTCGTTAACTATGATTTACCATTGCCAGTTCCTACTGTCATTAAACTTATTAAACTTTGCATTGTTGATGCAAAATTTGTATTTAATGATAAGTTTTACACTCAGAAGTTTGGTATGGCAATGGGAAATCCTCTTTCACCTGTTCTTAGTAACCTATACATGGAATTTTTTGAAACAAGGTTGCTTAACACAATCCTCCCTAATAGAGCTAAATGGTTCAGATATGTTGATGATATTTTGTGTTTTATGCCCAAAAATGTAGATATACACCATTTCCTTGGAAAATTAAATAGCTTAGCCCATTCTATAAACTTTACTGTTGAGTTTGAAGAAAATAACTCATTGCCTTTTCTAGATGTTTTAATTATTAAGGGTAATAATGAATTCAAATTTAAAATTTACAGAAAACCTACAAATAACTGTTCCTATGTCCACTATTATTCCTCGCATCAAGATAGAGTCAAACTGTCTGTTTTCTCATCAATGTTTTTGAGAGCTTTACGAATTTGTAGTCCTGAGTTCATAGATGAGGAAATATCCAAAATTTATGAAATAGGTAATGATTTAAAATACCCAAGAAATGTAATTGATAAATCTTTTAAAGTTGCTAGAAATACTTTTTACAATCCAAAAAGGGACAACCAGCCTTATTCAACTAAAAATATGTTGGTTCTCCCTTACCATGAAAACTTGGTTGATATGCCTTCTCTTCTTAAGACTTTTAATATTAAAGTTGTATTCA